>NC_057935.1:56824224-56964224 GCF_018555375.3 Anguilla rostrata
CATACTCAACAGTTCATGCACTGAGATGGCTCAACCATACACACACACACGCACGCACACGGGCACATATACGCACACCCACACATGCGGACACACACACACAGGCACACATACACACACCTGCACACACACACGCATACACACACACAGACCGAGACACAGACACACACACACTCATCCATCCTTAGATTGGTGTTGCATTATTACTGTTATTATCACTGTAATTCATATTATTGTTATTCCCTTTAAAATATATTAATTTGTCAGTTCATTTTGTTGCTGTTACTGCTGCCTTTGGTTGGTTGTGTTTGTTGATATCTGAAGTCTGCTCTGGAAAGGCATCCGCTTTGAGTCGACACCTTCAGGGTTGGATTTCTCACTGCAAAAATATTCATTTGCTTGAGACACACCCTTTGCCTTTTTAAAAATCGGCGAAGGCCCAAATTATGTACGACAGCATCCAGTGAGCAGCGTGATCACAGCCAGCTCCAGTGGGTCACGCGTGCGTAACGGCGCCCTCTGGTGGTGGTTTTGCAGATCAGCATCGTGGAGCTGGAGAAGAGCCACAGGCAGCAGGAGCTGCTGCAGCTCCGGGCCTACAGTCCCTGCGAGGACTCCCCCCGCCACAGGAGTCCGCCTAGCCTGGACCCCGAGATGCCCAAGCTGGGCCCGGCCGACGCCCTGACCAATGGGCGGAGCCCGGAGGCGGCCGTCAACGGGACCGCCTCCCCCCGCTTCGACAGGGGGGCCGCAAGGGCCGAGCTCCTGCCCCGCTACCTGCCCTCCCCCGACCACGAGCCGGCCGCCCCCGCCCCCGAAGCTCGGCACCGGCCGCCGGGCCTCCCCCTGCCGGACTACACCCGCTTCTCGCCCGCCAAGATCGCCCTGCGCCGCCACCTCAACCAGGAGCCCTGCCACGCCTTTCCCCAGGGCCCTGAGTCCGGCGCTCAGAGGTGTGTGTGTGTGTGTGTGTGTGTGCGTGTGTGTGTGTGTGTGTGTGTCTGTGTGTGTGTGTGTGTCTGTGTGTGTGTGTGTGTGAGTGTGGGTGCATGTGCGCGTGCGCAGGTGTGCGTGTGCGTGCGTGTGTGAGTGTGTGTGGGTGGGTGCGTGTGTGTGTGAGTGTGGATGCATGTTTGCGTGCGCAGGTGTGCGTGCGTGTGTGTGTGTGTGTGTGTGTGAGTGTGTGTGCGTGTGTGCGTGCGCAGGTGTGCGTGTGCGTGCGTGTGTGAGTGTGTGTGGGTGGGTGCGTGTGTGTGAGTGTGTGGGTGGGTGCGTGTGTGTGTGAGTGTGGATGCATGTTTGCGTGCGCAGGTGTGCGTGAGTGTGTGTGTGTGAGTGTGTGTGTGAGTGTGTGTGTGTGTGTGGGTGTGGGTGCCTGTGTGTTTGTGTGTGTACGTGTGTGTGTGTGAGTGTGTGTGTCTGTGTCTGTGAGTGTGGGTGGGTGTGTGTGTGTGTGTGGGTGCGTGCGTGTGTGAGCCTGTGTGCGTGCACAGGTGTGAGTGAGTGTGTGTGTGTCTGTGTGTGTGCGTGTGTGAGTGTGTGTGACTTTGGTTGTTACTTTGTGCAGTGCAGTCTCGGGCTGGTCTTATGGGGCTGGTCTTATGTGCTCATTGTTATTCCAGGGGGGATGTTGGAAAAGAGGGGCTCCTCTTGCCCCCTCCCATCACTGCCAGACAGTACAGCGCCTCCCCCACAGCCTCCGAAACGCCTCACAGGACCACGCCCAAACCTGCAGAGCGGGTACGCACCCTTCCGCCCCGCCCTTTCTTCTGGCAAAGCCCCCATCCGGTCCACAGTCGCCCCCAAATTTCCCTCTGCGTGTCTGTGAATGCACTTACTGTAGTTCAGAATACACTGCAGCATCCATGCTTTTACACCCTTCAGTTTCATTTTCAGTTTTTGCTCACTAGACAATCTTACGTGTGAAAATTGTCAAGGATAGATGTTGATTAAATCCAGGCCAGGGGAGGAATCTTTTTTTTTTTAATAAGGGCAGACAAATTTGTTTTTACTCAGAAAATACTGTGGTTTTCCCTCAAACCCTGTTGTCAAGGCAATGGTTTGTCAATGTGCGATGACTCAAAGAGCCAATCAGAAAGACTTAGTCAGATTTTTAATCACTCATCGATTGGAGCCCTCCGGGACAAAAATGAATGAAAAAGAACGCGCGTGTACCTGAAATGTGTGTTGCCGTGTCGACCGCAGGTGAGTAGAAGCCCGGCTGGCTCCGTTGGCGAGGGCATCACCAGCCTGCCCGTCAGGATTCCGCTCAGCACCGTGCACCCCTGCAAACTGCCTGTCAGCATCCCCCTCGCCAGTGTGGTGCTGCCCAGCCGAGCCGAGAGACTGGTGCGTCCCTCCTGGCTACCGCTAGCACTTTCCAACTCCTAATATAACACCTACCAGCTACTGCTAGCACCTTCCAACTCCTAATATAACACCTACCAGCTACCGCTAGCACCTTCCAACTCCTAATATAACACCTACCAGCTACCGCTAGCACTTTCCAACTGCTAATATAACACCTACCAGCTACCGCTAGCACTTTCCAACTCCTAATATAACACCTACCAGCTACCGCTAGCACCTTCCAACTCCTAATATAACACCTACCGGCTACCGCTAGCACCTTCCAACTCCTAATATAACACCTACCGGCTACCGCTAGCACCTTCCAACTGCTAATATAACACCTACCGGCTACCGCTAGCACCTTCCAACTGCTAATATAACACCTACTGGCTACCGCTAGCACCTTCCAACTGCTAATATAACACCTACCAGCTACCGCTAGCACCTTCCAACTCCTAATATAACACCTACCGGCTACCGCTAGCACCTTCCAACTCCTAATATAACACCTACCAGCTACCGCTAGCACCTTCCAACTCCTAATATAACACCTACCAGCTACCGCTAGCACCTTCCAACTCCTAATATAACACCTACCAGCTACCGCTAGCCTTCCACCCTAATTAACACCTACCGGCTACCGCTAGCACCTTCCAACTCCTAATATAACACCTACCAGCTACCTAGCACCTTCCAACTGCTAATATAACACCTACCAGCTACCGCTAGCACCTTCCAACTCCTAATATAACACCTACCAGCTACCGCTAGCACCTTCCAACTCCTAATATAACACCTACCAGCTACCGCTAGCACCTTCCAACTCCTAATATAACACCTACCAGCTACCGCTAGCACCTTCCAACTCCTAATATAACACCTACCGGCTACCGCTAGCACCTTCCAACTGCTAATATAATACCTACCAGCTACCGCTAGCACCTTCCAACTCCTAATATAACACCTACCAGCTACAGACTGCTGAGATAACACCTACTTAACCTTTTTTGTTTTTGCTTTGCAGAGGAGCACCCCGAGCCCCGTGTCACATGACAAGCTGAACGGTCACATGAACGGCAGGCAGCCTCACACCCCCACCTCAGGTAAAAAACAACCGACACCCCCCCCCCCCCCCCCCACTGAGTGTTTAATATCTCATCAGATAATAGTCACATTATTATTATTGTTATTATTATTTGTTGTAGTTGTAATGGCAGTTTAAGTGTGATGTTTCATGTGATGACAACGCTCAGTAATCTGTAATAATCTGTAATTGCTTAAATTAAGAGGTTAGTTTGAACTACAGCCTTTTTTTAACCTGTGGTTCTTTGGTAGATGAGCAAGTATAAATATTCCAGTCTGTGTGATTAAGTGTGTTTTATTTTGGGGGGGTCTTTGTGTGTCTCTCTGTGCTCCAGGGACAGCAATAGTAAACGGTGCTTCACGCTGCGGGACGGTCCTGCTGGAACAGAGTCCCGGCCCTTCCTCCTCCTCCTCTTCCTCGTCCCCTCGGCCGCACAGCACCCCGCAGACGGGGCTGCGCAGCCCTGCAGCCGGGCCGGGGGGGGCGCTGCAGAACGAGCCCCGCCCCCACCCCCCCGAGGGCGAGGGCCGTCGCCGCTTCTTCATCTCCTCTTCCTCTTCCTCCTCTTCCTCCCCCTCGAGGGGCTCCCGGCGGCAAGCCGACGCGGACGAGGGAGGCCGCGATCGCCACGGCGACCATCACCGGCGCCACGGCCACAGCCATCACCACCACCACCGCCACCATCGCCACGGTCACCATCGGCACGGTCACCATCGCCACCGACGCCACCGCCACCATTCACAGGAAGGGGGGAAGCACAGGAGGAGGAAGCGCAGGTCGTCCGGGCTCCCCCCCACAGAGGGGGGGTCCTCCAAAAAGAGGGCCGTCCCGGGGCTGGGCGGCCACCCCTCCGCCTCCCCCCTCGACATGGGCTCTATGGTGAGTGGCAGAGCCGAGCTGCGCGGGACAGGGTTCGATCGGCTCTCATCCGATTGGCCGTCATTTTCCACCGCGGGGAAAATCTGCCTCTGGCTTCCCCGGTAACACACACAGTCCAGGCGTTGGCTTCCCCGGTAACACACACAGTCCAGGCGTTGGCTTCCCCGGTAACACACACAGTCCAGGCGTTGGCTTCCCCGTACACACACGTCCAGGCGTTGGTTTCCGGTACACACACAGTCCAGGCGTTGGCTTCCCCAGTAACACACACAGTCCAGGCGTTGGCTTCCCCGGTAACACACACAGTCCAGGCGTTGGCTTCCCCGGTAACACACACAGTCCAGGCGTTGGCTTCCCCGGTAGCACACACAGTCCAGGCGTGAGTGCTGACGGGTGTTTCAGGGCAGCTCGTCTGTGAAAGCTTGTTACCTCACTGGGTCCGGCATGTGGCTGTAGCGGCTCAGGGGCCAGTGTGGCCTGCTGGTCGTGTACATATCCGCTCTGAGCAGGCAGTTTAGTGAAGTCCCCAACAGACCTGGCTAAAGTCCAGCCTTTCAGAATTCAGAGTACTGACCAAACCTACAATAGAGTAGAATAGAAAGCTGTAGGTGTTAATATGCGTCAATTTAGGTTCTTAATCCTTAGTTTATCTTTCTGAAGTTGTTGCTGTGTTTTAAGAGTGTAGTGGTGTGTGGGGAGGGCTGGGTGCGTAGGCCTGAGGCTGGGTGCGTAGGCCTGAGGCTGCAGGGCGAGGGCTGGGTGCGTAGGCCTGAGGCTGGGTGTTGAGCTGCGTTCCTCTGCAGGTGTGTAACCAGCGTCTCCGTCGCCCGCAGGTGAGCAACATCAGCCAGCCGCTGGAGATCGAGGCCATCTCGTCCCCGGAGCCCAGCACGCCTGGCGGCCCCCGCGGCCCCCACCACGGGCACGACCTGGACCAGCCACCCGTGCTGAAGCGAGAGCGCCCCCTGGAGGTGAACGGGCGTGGGCGCGACTCCTCCCCCGCCAGCTCTGACAGCGCGGGACCCAGGGACCGCCCCCGCACGCGGTACGCCCCGCTCCGTCGTCCTGCCGTCCCGCTGTCCCGCCCCGCTCCGCCATCCCGCCCCGTCCTGTCCCGTCTCGTCCCACCCCGTCCTGTCCTGTCCTGTCCCGTCCCGCCGTCTTGCCCCGTCCTGTCCCGTCTCGTCCCGTCCTGTCCCGCCCCGTCCCGCTCCGTCCCGCCCCGTCCTGTCCCGTCCCATCCAAGGGCATTTACCTGTCACGTGTTAAAAAACGAAAGTGACAGAAACTGGTGTTCCTGGTGCCGCACCTCCAGTACATGCCAGTACAGTAAAGGCTTAAAGACGGTACGCCTGTAAAACAGTGAGGTGGACACTAACAGTCACGCATGCAGAAACACGCCTGCCGTACGGGTTTCTCCACACGCGTGCCGTACGGGTTTCTCCACACACCTGGCGTAGGAGTTTCTGCACACGCCTGCTGTACGGGTTTCTCCACACGCCTGCCGTACGGGTTTCTCCACACGCGTGCCGTACGGGTTTCTGCACACGCCTGCCGTACGGGTTTCTGCACACGCGTGCCGTACGGGTTTCTCCACACGCGTGCCGTACGGGTTTCTCCACACGCCCGCCGTACGGGTTTCTGCACACGCGCGCCGCACGGGTTTCTGCACACGCGCGCCGTACGGGTTTCTGCACACGCGTGCCGTACGGGTTTCTCCGCACGCCCGCCGTACGGGTTTCTCCGCACGCCCGCCGTACGGGTTTCTCCGCACGCGTGCCGTACGGGTTTCTCCACACGCCCGCCGTACGGGTTTCTGCACACGTCCGCCTTACGGGTTTCTCCGCACGCCCGCCGTACGGGTTTCTCCACACGCGTGCAGCGTTCTTGAGAAAAGCGGTTTTGTGTTTCAGGCCCGAGAGGCTCTTTCCCTCGGACAACAGAGACGGTCTGTCAGCAGCCAATCAGAAGGGTGAGCAACACGGCTGTCACTCAGCCTTTTACCTCTGGGGAGTGTCTGCTTGTGCTCTTCCCCAAATATTAACTCTTCACATGTCTGCAGAATATGCTCTTAATACACTGTGTATTTGAATTTTTGGGGGGAAAGGCGGTTTTCTGTTATAATTGCCCATACAATACTGCATGCATTTCTTATGCTGAACACTGTGTCACTTCTAAAGGCGCTTGGTTGTGGATGTGCCACACGTTCGTAAATCAGAAGTCATCTGTTCACAAAACTCTGAATAGTCTGTCAGGATTGCACAGATGTGCTGTGATCTCTGAATCCGTTCTTCTGTGTCAACGTGTCCGTTCTGTCCGTCTTAGGTGGGGCTTCGCTCGGCAGGAAGTCCAGCGGCCTTATGGGAAATGAAGTCCTGGCTTCGTCCTCGTCGTCTTCTTCCGGCAAGTGGAAGTCCACCTTCTCCCCGATCACGGACCCCAAGCAGCCCCCGCCCGACCTGAGACGGGGGGCGTCGCCCTTCGGGGCGGGGGGCGGAGAGGGGGGCGGAGATTCTGACTCTGATGACGGACCGCGGCGGAGACGAGGGGCGGAAAGCGGGGCGGAGTCTCCGTTTGACGCTGCGGGACCCTCCCAGCTGAAACGCAGCCCCCTCCTCCCGCCCCAGGACCCGGGGGGGCCCGAGCCGCAGAACCCCAGAGGGAGGGCCGGGAATGGCGGTCAGAACCCCTTTGGGGGCGGCGGCGCCCCCGGCAGGAACGCGGAAGCCTCTGCGGCATCGGCCGGGCCCTACCCAGGCGGGCCGCCCCCTCCTGCGGGGGCTTCTGTCCTTCAGCCTCGTTTCGGGGGCCAGGCGGCCGCGCCCGCGCCGGGAGCCCCGCGAATGGTGAACGGGCACACGGCCCACGGCACCGCCCCGACCTCCGGGCCTGCGGGGGGCGCTGCAGGAGGTGAGCTCCGGCCTTTCTGACCCCAGGCGCGCGCTCTGCGTCTGCAGTGCAGTGAGTCTCGGCCCGCCTGCCGCGTTTGGCGCGTCGCTGGGTGCGGCGTTCGGCACGCTGTGTGGCGCGTCGCTGGGGGCGGCGTTCGGCACGCTGTGTGGCACGTCGCTGGGGGCGGCGTTCGGCACGCTGTGTGGCGCGTCGCTGGGGGCGGCGTTCGGCACGCTGTGTGGCGCGTCGCTGGGGGCGGCGTTCGGCACGCTGTGTGGCGCGTCGCTGGGGGCGCCGTTCGGCACGCTGTGTGGCGCGTCGCTGGGGGCGCCGTTCGGCACGCTGTGTGGCGCGTCGCTGGGGGCGCCGTTCGGCACGCTGTGTGGCGCGTTGGCTCCATGTACGGTCGCGCATGCTGCGAACCATAGACGGCCGGGCACTAGGACGGCTCCCTGAGGAATGAGGATGACTAGTGTAGGTAAAACAGGTTGTGCCAGATGTGCGCTTCCCAGCGTGCCTTGCGTCCATAAGACCACACCCCCCCCGGGCCACAGGCTGCGAAGTGCACATCTGGCACAACCTGTTTTACCTGCAGTAGTCGGAGGCTGTTCTGCATTAGGCCTCCAGTTAATTACAGGTGAGAACGGTACAGGAAGTACGATAGTCATAGCCTTTTTTAAGGAGGGAAACCCCCTGCAGTTTTCCCAGTTGCTCTCATTTCTATGAAACCAGTTGCTAATTTCCCTACTCTAGACAACCAATGACATGCAGTTTAATGTTGATACATGTGAGTATTCAGCCAATGAGGAGCTGCTCAGGTTAATTCAGCCAATGAGGAGCTGCTCAGGTTAATTCAGCCAATGAGGAGCTGCTCAGGTTAATCCTGCAGATGTGTTCATGTGCAGGGTTAGGGTTCGGGTGCATGGGGGGTCTCTGTAGCTCCTGGGCTGTGCAGGGTTAGGGTTAGGGTGCATGGGGGGTCTCTGTAGCTCCTGGGCAGTGCAGGGTTAGGGTTAGGGTGCATGGGGGGTCTCTGTAGCTCCTGGCAGTGCAGGGTTAGGTTCGGGTGCATGGGGGTCTCTGTGGCTCCTGGCAGTGCAGGGTTAGGGTCAGGGTGCATGGGGGTCTCTGTAGCTCCTGGGCGGTGCAGGTTAGGGTCAGGGTGCATGGGGGTCTCTGTAGCTCCTGGCAGTGCAGGTTAGGGTTCGGTGCATGGGGGTCTCTGTAGCTCCTGGCATGCAGGGTTAGGGTTAGGGTGCATGGGGGTCTCTGTAGCTCCTGGGCTGTGCAGGGTTAGGGTTCGGGTGCATGGGGGGTCTCTGTAGCTCCTGGGCTGTGCAGGGTTAGGGTTTGGGTGCATGGGGGGTCTCTGTAGCTCCTGGGCAGTGCAGGGTTAGGGTCAGGGTGCATGGGGGGTCTCTGTAGCTCCTGGGCTGTGCAGGGTTAGGGTTAGGGTTAGGGTGCATGGGGGGTCTCTGTGGCTCCTGGGCTGTGCAGGGCAAGCGCGCATTTCACTCACAGAGGAACGCAGGCTGTGCTTTCTGCAGCGGCTGTGCTAACCCACTGAAGCTCTGAACTCCTGGGAGGAATGCATCTGTGCTCGCTCTCGCCCTCTCTCTCTCTCGCTCCCGCTTTCGCTCTCTCTCTCTCTTCCTCTCTTTCTGCTCTCTCCCTCTCTCTCTCCGTCTCTCTTTCTCCCCCCCCTGTCTCTTTCTCTCCCACTCTCTCTCTGTGCACTGTGTGGGTCTGGCTTGCTTGCTGTGCCGAATTTTGCTGAGCCCCTCAATCTCTCTTTCCTTCCTGCTCCACTCCTCCCCTCCCTCTCTCTCTTACCCCCCCCGTCTCTGCCCTGTATCTGCAGGATTTTCCCGCCACACTGTGACTCCGCCCACTTTTCGCCAGGCTGGGATAGCCCCCCCGGGGGGTGCAGTGCTCCGCCCCTCTCCTCTCAGCTTCTCCCCGCCCTCGCACCCCCAGCTCCAGCGCAGCGAGCCCCGCCCCCTCCCCCCACCCAGCCCCGCCCACCAGGACCGCGCCCACTCCGTCCTGCGCTGCCCTTCGCCCCCCGTTCTGTCCCTGCCCCCGCTCCCCCCGCTGCTCACCGCCTCCCCGCCCCAGCCCCTCCTCTCCCGCTCTGACTCCGCCTCCCCAGCACCCCTCCCTCACCAGGCCCAGAGGAGACCTTCCTCCCTCTCGCTCTCCTCCTCCTCTTCCTCTGCTTCCGCTGCTCCTGGTGCTCCTCCTTCTTCTACCCGCGGCTCCCTCCCGCCACGCCCCCCCGCCCGGCCCGCGCCCCAGGCCACGCCCCCTCTGCCTCCATTCAGTGCCCGGGGCGATGGGTGGGGGGGTTCTTACACCTCCGCCCCGCAGACCCCCTCTGTCCGGCCCAGATAGGACCGGGGCGGGGGGGTGGGGGAGGGGGAGAGAGGGGAGTGGAGAGAAAGCCGTAGGACTATGGAGGTGGGGGGGGGGGGGAGGCACGTCTGCTCAACGTTGTCTGAGGAAAAGGTGAGTTTAAATTTGACTACGTAAAACTGGCCAATCAGAGCATCTGTCTGTAAAACTGGCCAGTCAGAGCGTCTGTATGTAAAACTAGCGCCTCATTGTGTCTGTGTGTAAAACTGGCCAATCAGATCGTTTGTATGTAAAATTGGCCAATCAGAGCATCTGGACATCTGCCTTCAAGGTTACTTGAAGTATGACTTTGCATAAAACTCTCTTGGGGACGCACAGTAACCCACCTTCTTGTGTCCCTTACAAAAGGTAACTAAAGCCATCTACCTCAACCCAACCCAGCCCAACCCAACCCAACCGATGCAACGGACAACCCTGCACCAAGGGGAGGGGCCTATTCTGGTGCTCAGACGTTTGGAGATCGCCCCCTGCTGTCAACAGGGGTACAAAGCACAAAGAGTTGTCCTGTCCACAACCTCTCTCTAGGAGGGATGACTTCAACCCCTGTGTGTGTGTGTGTGTGTGTTAGGGGTGCGAAAGTTACCGGGGTGGACTCTGACTGTTACCCCGCCCAAATTTAACGGTGAGCCAGAGTCTGAACAGGAACCCTCCATACCAGCGTCAATATGGGTAGGGGGAAATGAACATGTACTGCATTTTCACATTTGTGCATTCATTTGTGTATATTTACATGTATATATTTGTATATATGTGTGTTTTGTGAAGTGTGTGTGTGTGAGAATATATATATTTATACGTTTGTGTGTGTGTGTGTTTGGAGTTGTTGTTTGGAATATCCATTTCTAATCATGTATTTGGATTTGCGAGTCTGTTTTGTTGAGTCTGTACATTGTGTGTGGGTGTGGGTCTGTATGTGTAACTGGGTGTGATGAATTGTGCAGCTACATCCTGCTTGTGTCCACAGTCTCTGTCGCTAGTCGCTAGCTTACACGATCTCTTAAAAATTACTTGATGGTTTAAAATCAGCTAAATCCCAACTGTTTTTGTTCCGTTGTGAGCCGCAGATTATGTTTTGCAAATGATTTCTGGCTCATGTTTAAAGGACGTAAGGGAATCATGAATTAAAAGCTTTATTACGATAAACGGACACAGACCGAGCTGAAATGAAACCAGACCAACTGAGCAGATGTGTCTGTGCTGTCATATCAGGGACTGCATGACTATAACTGACAGACATGGGGTCTCAACCACTTTGATTAAGCCAGCTATGGCTAGCAGTTGTCAGGGCAACATGCTCCTTTGATTGGCGTTAGTTCTCTTGTAGTACTGTGCAGACTGTTGTTTACGAAATAGTCACTGGCTCTCCTGTGTGTGGCCTGTAAGGTGTAAAATAGTCACTGGCTCTCCTGTAGTACTGTGTGGCCTGTAGGGTGTGGAATAGTCCTGCTTTTGAGGGAGTGTTTCAGAGCAGCAATTGCTACATTTAAATTACATTGAAATGTAGACAGACAAGACTGAGCGAGCGGTCGGCTGTGGTGTTGGACAGTTGCCAGACTCCTCACCCTCTTTGGGATGTTATCTGTGGTCAGGCAGACATCGCAGGGCCCACAGAATAACCCCCCCTCCATTAAATGGTGCTATTAAAATACATCTCTTTTTTTAAATTTGTGAAATGCTACTGCCTCAGGAAGTCAGTGGCTTTGTGTTTGCACGGCTGTGGGGTTTGAAGCAGCCGGCGATGAATGATTAACTCTGCGCACTTTCCGTGTTGCAGACTCTCTGGCCCATTGGATCTCCCAGCTGATGGGGTTTCGCCCGCAGACACTTTAATGTTTAGCCCGCGGGCGGCCGGCAGTAGCGGCAGCCGCGGGCGATCGAGCCCCTGCTTTTCCCTTAATCGCTCATCATTGGCTGGTTTCGGTTGACCCTCCAGTGGGTACATGCCCAGCGTGCTTCAGTGAACACTCCCAGCATGCCTCTTGTTTTTTTGTCCCGTGACGATGCCAGAGTTGCGGCTGTGTTGTGTTTTTTTTTGTCACGGGGCAGAAGCTCACGCAGCTCAAAAGGAGAACCAGTTTCGGCCACTTTTAAAACCTCAGCTGCGGGGGGGGCAGGGGGGGAGGGGTTTCGATCTTCGTGCAGTCAGCAGACACGGTGTAAAAACGACCCGTTACCCCCCCTCCCCCCCGCTTCAAGCGCAGGCAGGCTGGAGTCGGTCAGCCTCGCAGTCGGACGTGTTCAGACACGGCTGGACTGCCTGGGGGGAAACGAGGCGGGCGGGGGCGGGGGCGGGGGTGGGGGCGGGGGCGGGGCTCGCTCTGTCCCTTTGGCACACCCCCGCAGAGGGAACACGGACAGCGTCTGGAGGCCTGATTCAGGCTCGCTTGCGGCTCGCTTGCCCAGTTTGGCGCGTGATTCTGATTGGCGGTGCCCCTGGAGACGGTTGCCGTGAAAACAGGCGGGAGCGCTGACTTCACAGAGACGTCTCGCAGGAGGCGAGGGCGAGGGCGAGGGTTAGGGTTAGGGCGAGGGTTAGGGCGAGGGTGAGGGGCAGGGTGAGGGGCAGGGTGAGGGCGAGGGCGAGGGTGTAGCAGCTCGGCATCAGTTTCTTACTTCACATTGATTTGGGTATTTTGTCAGTACGGCACTCAATAAAGATAATGTGGCTGTGGTGCCTGGATGATGATGATACACATGGAAGTTCCTCAGTCCGGTTTTATATGTTACCGTGCGCTTACTTCAGTAGACCTTGTGGATTCAAAATGTATGTTGAATGCACAAAAAAAAAAAAAGGATTTTTCATTTTTTACCCCAGATCAAGCTCAGCTTGCATCTGGTGAATCTTTTTCAGAGTCTCTGGTTGATGTCCTTCGGTCGCTGCACAGAAGAGGAGAGTGGGGGGGGGGGGGGGTCTCAGATTTCAGGTCACACTCGAGGGGGGGGGGGGGGGTGCTATCGGTGCTAAGCCCAGTCCCTTCACTTCACAGCCTTCCTTTCTGCCACCGGTACAGCCAGCCAGTGCTCAGTACGCCCCCCACACGCCGGCCTGCTGGTGCACGTGTCCTGTGTGCTCCTTCAGTCTCGGGCCTGTTTCGCCCTTCCTCTGAAACGTTGCTGTAACAGTAGAGTGGTATAGAATGGTAGTTCTATAGGTTCTCTGTTATTGGGACGGAGTTCTATAGAGTGGTAGTGGCATAGGTAACGTGGTAGTGGTATTGGTGGCATTGGTATAGACTGCTAATGGTTTAGAGGTGTGTAGACTGGTATTGGTATAGCGTGGTAGGGGTATTAATATTGAGTTATATAGTCTGGTATTGGTATAGAGCGTTTTGTGGTGTACCGGTATTGGTGGCATTGGTATAGACTGGTATTGGTGTAGGGCGTTAGTGGTGGACTGGTATTGGTATAGAGCTTGGTATAGTGGTATTGGTGTAGACCTGTATAGACTGGTATTGGTACAGAGCAGTAGTGCTGTACAGGTATTGGTATAGATGTGCATAGACTAGTATTGGTATAGATCTTGGTATAGTGGTATTGGTATAGACCTGTATAGAGCTTGGTGTAGTGGTATCGGTGTAGACCTGTATAGACTGGTATTGGTATAGAGCAGTAGTGGTGTAGTGGTATTGGTATAGAGCAGTAGTGGTGTATTGGTATAGATGTGTGTAGACTGGTATTGGTATAGAGCTTGGTATAGTGGTATCGGTGTAGACCTGTATAGAGCTCGGTATAGTGGTATCGGTGTAGACCTGTATGGACTGGTATTGGTAGTAGAGCAGTAGTGGTGTAGGTGGTAAACAGTAGTAGTGGTGTGGTATATAAGCAGTGTTGGGGTTTCTGATAACCGCACAGCAGTGGATGCTGCAGTTTGTCCATGTCTGGGCGGTGCCTGTTGCGGGTGCGGCAGTGAGCACGTCTGCAGTGATGCATCCGTGACGCTTCCAGGGCTCAGCGACGCTCCGGACTTTTCTGTGAGCCCTCAGTCTGCAAAAGCAGACAGTTAATTAGGCTGTTTTTTTTTGTTGTTTTTTTTGTGTTTTAGGCTGTTGTGTTTTTTTAAACTGGTGTTCATATCGGTGCTGCTTGTATAAAATACATGACTTGTGTGCAAAGCTTAAAGAAAACAAAAACACCTTCGTACAAAAATCACATCTTATATTTTGTTTTCCCTTGTGCCCAGCTGTTAGCATTTTGTCGCAGTGGCCTGCACACCATAGAGGTCTCTGATTGTGTGCGGATGCTGCAGCCTCCGGACAGGAGCTCTGGTGCTGTACCGGTGCATCCTCTGTGGTGCTTTAGGCATTGCAGGGGTGTCGTTATCTTACAGGCATTTAGCATATGCGCTTATTCAGAGCGACTTGCACATCTTTTACCCCCATTTTTTTCCCCCATTTACGTAGTATCCATTTATACAGCTGGATATGTACTGATGCAGTTCTGGTTAAGGACTTTGTTCCGGGGTACTACCTGGGAGTCGAACCTGCAACCTCTAGGCAAGGTGACTGTGACGTCAGTCTGAGGAGAGACTAGGAGCCTTGGTGCTTGGTGCCCCCCCCCCGACTTTTGGCGCTTTTATCCAGCACCCACTGCAGGCTGTGATACGGTGGCTATTTAACACGCCGGGGATGATGTCATAAGCACAGTGTGCACTTTTCTGTCTCTTCATCGTCCTCGAATTGAAAGGAATGCGTTTGCTTGCAAACAGAGAAGCAGAGCAGTGCATTGTGGGGGCACAGAGAGTGTGTCACGTCTCGCCCAATTAATGCTCATGGAGTGATTTGAATTTCTCTTTGAGACACTATACGTGTGTGTGTGTGTGTGTGTGTATATACAGGATATATATGTTGTGTGTGTGAGTGTGTGCACGCGTGTCTGCGTCTATTGGTTTTTAGGATGTATCCATGTTCTCAAAGAGAAGCAAAGCTTTTTGAAGCTTTACAGCCAAAATTCTGTTTTAGAAACTAAAGAATTAAAATAAAAAATGAATAAAAAAGAATAGGTATGGACTCTTCATTTTGCTGAAGCAGTCATTCATATAGGGGCTAGTAGGAAGAGTCCTTTCTTAGATGCACTGGAAGGTCTTTTTAATGATGTTGTTTATTATGACTGTAAAGATTTACTCTTTGTGTTTGATGTTTGTTGTTGCTGTTGTAAGTTTTTTTTTTTTTTTTTTTACTGATACCAATATTACCAATATCCAGGTAAAGTCCCAATATCCTTAAAGAGCAAGGTGCTTCCCTACACTTTAAACAAGGACAAAGCAGTCATGCAAATGCATGTTGTTGTTTCTCTCGTGCTTAAGAGGGGGAAAAAAATTAATAATGTTGAAATCAAGTATATACAAGTTATACAAAGTTTGGTTTTTTTTTTTTTTAAATTATTTATCTTTTATTTGCATGTCCGAGACGGGAGTCAGGCAGAGGTCTCCATGGCAACTGTCTCCATGGCTCCTCCTACTGCCGGGTCAGTTTTTTCTGTGTCTGGTTTTATTGGCTTTGCCCTTGAGGTTCATAAGCCAGTCTCACCAAAACTGACCCTACAGGAGCTGGTGAAACGGCAGCTGAACCGGCCGATTCCAGCCTCACAGGACATTCAGTGGCTGTGACGAAGGGTTCCCTTCACACTCTTCATTTTTAGGTGGGCAAATAAATCTTAAGAAACCAGTTTCCTGTGTAAATATTAGCACTAGATGTGGATCGACTTCCACAAGAGAAATGCTGTCCTTTCTGGCCAAATCTGAGTTGTGGTTTCAAGCAGGAATCCCTTTTGTTTTTACAGGATTCGTTCCTGGATAATATTTGTATATTTATTCTAAAACTGCTGAGTCCCACTGTAAAGCAATTCTTTTTATTTGCATGAACTGTCAGCAGTTTGGTCTTCCTGCAATAGCAACTGTTATTCTTCAGGTTTTAAAAGGGTTTTTTTTTTTTTTTGGCTTGTTTTTATAACCACAGGTAACGTGTATGTTAACAATGGTGCTTTTTCTGTGAACTTCCTCCTTCTCGACCGTGATTGTGAAATAGAGGCTCGCTGTTGCACAATTATGACTGCATTTGTCTTGAAAAGACGCATTTATTTGACTTTTCCCTTCCCTTTCGTAAACACACACCAACCACCACTTCTAGCGTGTACTGTGAAGATTACTGTTTTTGAGATCTCAGTTTTCACATTTGTGATTGTTCCTACTCCTCAACCCTGACCCTAACCCCCCCTCTCCCTTAATCTTTCTGTTCCCTCCCCCCCCCCATCCCATTTCCATTGGTACACAGGTCACTCCTGTTTAGGTTAGACATGCTGTACTTCACTCCTGCTTTTGTGTTAAAATGTAAACACTGTGGACTGAAATTGCATGTTTGTTTTTTTTTGTTTTTTTTTAATACATATACTATTTTATATCTGTAGTAATGACAGAGAAGGTTGAGGTGAAATACCAACCAGTAGTTCTGCTGGTTTCATCCCCCCCCCCGATCAGGGTCTGATTTAAACCTCCAGGTGAGTGTATGTAATCTCTAGCCAAACAGTGACATTACTGGACTGTCAGGCAGAAGACAGAACCAGCAGCACTACTATCCTTGGGGGCCACACTTGAGTGTCCCTGGCCTGCCTGTTCAAACTGTTTGGGTGGCGATGGAAAAAAATGTACTGTTTCTACACCGGTGCTTCTCTCTGGCAATGCAAACAATATTGTGCGTTTGGTTTAACATGCTTTGGGGGGATTTTCCCAGCCTTTCTTGTAATTGCTAATAAAATAATGTTTCTTTGTAATAATTTTTTCTGTTTCTGATCTTATGGACATTACATTACATTACAGGCATTTGGCAGACGCTCTTATCCAGAGCGACGTACAACAAAGTGTATAACCATAACCAGGAACAAGTGTGTCGAAAACCCTAGAGGGCAGTACCGTACCAAGTGCAGGGAACAACCGCATAGTTCAACTTGGACCCTGAGGGATAAACTGATTAATACTAACACAAACGAGAACAGCAACAACGCAGCCTACGCAAAAATACAAGGGGTATTCTAAGACGATATAGACGAGTGCGTTAGCTAAGTCACCTACGAAACAGCTACCTAGTTACAACCCTAAGCTTACAGTTCAGAGGACGGACAGCTCACAGGAAAATATATAACCGCAATGCCTCAGAGGTTTTAGTTTTGTAGTGCACCACCCCCCCCCCCCCCAAAAAAAAAACAAAACAAAACAAAGAAGGGCGTGCACAGAGAGGGGTCCCATTAAAACTCTTTAATAAAAAATAAAACCAGAAGGCCAACAGATTTGATTTTCAGCATTGTCACATTGTAAATGCGTAGCTGTAATGTCAAGCGTTTCACTTCTGTACAGCAGACGGCTCTCTGAGCAGCCGTCACAAAGGGGTCAAAGTGGTTTCGCTCTTTCAGCTCCTGGAACTGGAGTGAGCGTGAAAATCGTACTCAGCCGAGCCCTGCAGTCACGTCACGGCGACTCGGCGGTAAGTGTAGGATATGTGTCGCCAGATTTCTCCTCAGAAAAACCATTTGCATTTTAGAGGACGGCCACCGGACCGGAACATTCTTGCAGAAATGCCAATGCGTGAGAGTTTTGAACTTTTACTTAAAAAAAAATAATTTTTTGTTTAAAAAGTAAGAAAGAAAAAGACATTTACCCAAACCATTTGTGCAATACTTTTTTTGTATATATTCGGCCGTGGCAGATGACCTTACAGAAAAATATACAGTTTCACTAAATTTGATAATCTGCACAAAGACATACAAAAGGTTGTCCGAACAGTTCCTTAACATACACACACAGACAAGAGAAAATTCAATGGAATGATTTTGCATGTGAACTTCAAGCACCGTCTGGATGC
Organism: Anguilla rostrata; assembly: GCF_018555375.3. Lineage (NCBI taxonomy): Eukaryota > Metazoa > Chordata > Actinopteri > Anguilliformes > Anguillidae > Anguilla > Anguilla rostrata. Next base: position 56,841,697 of record NC_057935.1, read on the forward strand.
ATTTCACTGGTCACCGTAGGGTTGCCAGGTGTTGTCAAACCCTCATGCACGTATGTAACAATAATGACACCAGTTTATGGACTATACAAAGGAGGGACGAGAGAGATTGTACCCCTGTTAACAGGGCATGCAAACTCGAATGTGGCTGAAATGCATCTTGACTGAGGAGACCTGTAGAGCACAGGGTATTAAAGTGATTCATCAGAGGGCTTTACCCGTCCCAAACCAAATCCAGCACACGGAACACACACACACCGTTACCTTGGTGCATGGTTGGAACATTAAGGACAAGACTTGTGTTACCCTCTTATGTGATGCTGACTTTTCCATATGGAAAAAAAAAAAATCTCTAATAATGTCCAGCGAAGTACCTGACCAGCGTTTCCACATCTGTCCAGCTTAGCCCTGTTATGAAGGTGGTGCAGTTGGTTTTACTTGATCGCTGATCTGAACTGGCCGACTCTTTGATAATTCATTATCTGTACGTGCTTTTTTTATGTTGCAAATAAGTTGCTGAGGTTTGAGTCGGTTAAAGACCTGACAGCTGAAAGGGGTTAATTTAGTATTCATGAAGCCAGCTCAGTCTTAACGAATCGATCACGCCTAATTATTCCAGGCTCTTAAAAATCTGATTGATCAGTTAATTAAATCTTAAATCACCTTTAATACAAATCTATTTCCAGTTTATTTTAGGGGGCAGTATTCAGCAGAAGTTTGTGCGTGAACGCATTTCACACGCGTGTTTCTGTTCATACAAACAGTGCCGGCCGTGTGTTTGACTGTGACATTTGGAAGATTCAGATCAGATTTGTATTAACACCTCAAACGAACGTTAAGCGATTAAAAACTCCGGTGGGATGAAAGTGGCCTCTCCAGTCTACCAGTAAAGGGGGTGAAGGAACGTTGCTCTGGGGCGTACTGCGAATCATAAACCCAACCAACTGAAATGCTCCTGGTAGATGACATATCTACACACAGGTAAAGAATGACGTGATCAATTACAACAGCATTCACTAAACTATTCACTCAAAAAAAAAAAAAAAAATTAAAAAAACTAAACGTACAGTAGATTTTGTGTGTGCGCACTTACGCCATATGAACAGGTAATCACTCGAGTGACATCGGTAGGGGTGACTGGAATTAAGTCTCTTTAGAAATGGGCGGAAGGGCACAGTTGACCTGGAAGCGCTTCTCGTCTGAAATCCCATACTGCTCTAAAGGATCCTGCCCAGGGGTGAGAGAGACAAGACGGCCGATGAAAAATTAATCGAGAGGAGCTTGGATCAGTCATCGGTGTAACCGCATAGCCTGTCGCCCTGCGCCGGCTGTACCCGTCCTCCTCCTCCTGTTCGGTTACAGAACCGCCGTCATTTGGACGCATCGGCCCGCTCATTGGATACAACGCTAAGCACGCGTAGCTGAGTGGCTGTTCACGCAGGATTGCGTCGGACACGCTTACCCGTTATTAGCCAGCAGGCTAACGCACTGCAAGCCGAGTAGTGAGCGGAAGGAAGTGAACTGTAGAGAGGTCTGTGCGGTAGGCCCCGCGCGAAGGTGAAGCTGGCAGTGCAGCAGCGGCACTGGGGTTATAACTGACGTCTGATCACAGTCCGCAATCACTGTGACAACCAACATTATCAATAGCCTAACGCTTCAATGCTGCTCCTCGCCTAGCTATCAAGCTAGTTAGCAAGGAAAACTGTGTTTAGCTACAGCTGAGTGCGACATTTCTGCAAAATGAATTGAACCAGATTTAACATGGGTTCATAATGGGGTTTGATCCCTTGTAGCAGTTCTGCCACATTCCGTTCTACTGCTATTTTATGCCAGGCTGGCCAGTGGAGGACGAGCTTCCCCTTCTATAGCCGGCTTCCTCTCCAGATTTCTTTCCACCATTTGAGTTTTTTTTTCTCCCCACTGGGAGATTTTACCTTACAGTATGTACTTGCTATTTGGGGGTTCAGGTCTGGTGTTTGCCCTTTTTGCTCAGTTTATTGCCTTGCTACTCTGTAAAGTGTCTTTGTGACAGTCCTCTCTGTAAGAAGCGATGTGCAAATAAAATTGAATTGAATTGAACTGAATTGAATTGAATCATCTGGCAAGTTAGCTAACTTGCCAGATGATAAAGCCAGCTATGGATCCTTGTTAGCTACCTTCATAGTAGCCTGTGTGAAGCTTTATTAGCTAAGTGAACTAATGTACCGGTAACTTGTATGTACACACGAGCAAAACAATGTGCCCAAGTACGCAATTGTGACAGCCTTCTATCCAATAAGGGGTCAATACGTGCAAATGATGCCTGAGCCGGAAACAGCCGGACTGACACAGGTTTCGCGGGTTCACCGTTCTTGCAGTTACACCGGCAGGGTAAGGGGGAGGGGTTAATGAACAGAGGGAGAGGAGCCACTCACTTTGCCCGTCAGCCGGTGGATTTCCGTGCGGTAGAAGATGAGGTTCTTCCTCATGAACTCGTAACTGTGGGGGGCAGAGAGAGACACAAGAAAGTCAAACATAAACCACACGTACACATGCACTTGCTAGCTGTGTCAGGACAACACCCAGCAGCACAGCCACTGAAACAGACCTTGCTTTGATGATGGATTCTACCCATTCCGAGCACTGCTCCTGGGAGTCACATTCGAACAGGTACTTTCTCTCCGCCTCGTCCAGGAACGCTACGATGACAGAAACATTCGTTGGGTGCCCAGCGCCACAAGCACAGAGACACTTATTCGGAGCGAGTGACGGAACAAACAACCAACAACTATGACTTCCACCCATCCCGGTTACTGGTGGCGTGATTCTGCGGGCGTGATTCAGCGGTGCGAGTGTCGGAACTCACCAACTGAAAAGGTCTGGTCATCTTCTCTCTCCACCCGACACTGTTCCAACAGCAAGGCCCCTATAGGCTAAGAGGAAAGGACATGATGTCTTAGCTCGCTATGAGCAGCAGCTGTTGACCGATGCAGCGTCGTCAACGCAATGCCTCCCTCCACCCAGGCCAATATTTAATCAGTCATCAAAACGCCTGTCGCTTACCTCCTCTTCATCGGTGCGGAAATAGAACAGGAAATTAACCACCAACTTGACCAGTCGCTTCTTCACCACTGATGGGCAAAATAAAAGAGGAACACATCATATGAGACGGAAAGTGAAACGCCAGAAATGTTCAGTGGCTACGTACGTGATGGATTTTATGTCTGTTTCCTCATAACATACTCGGTCATTAGAAAGGCAACAGGCAGGGCGCCTTTCAGTTTACATTGGCACATGACTGTTTGATGACAAAGAGCAAACAAACAGCGAGTACAAACTGTCGCTAGCTTGTGCAAAGATATATGCCGTTGAAAAACCAGGCGAGCCACCTGCCTGGCATCGGAATAGTCAAGAGTGCCAGGCGAGAAATAAATTAGTGGATACATACCGTCGCCTTTCTTCGGTCCTCTCATCCCCAGCTCCGCCGCTCGGTCTGAGTGCTGGCGGCTTAAAAAGACCATCTCCTTCTCGTTAAACCGCATCGCGACACCTCGCACTACAACCCGCCTGGCATACTGGTCAATACAGTCCCTTTGTGATTCGTATATAAACAAAAAATGCCAAGCTGTCTTCTTTTTTCCCCAGTCAAATTCACTGCGCCTCTCTATTAGTGTCTGTTGTTAATATCGATTATAGCTATATAGTACTCAACAAAGGCACGAACTTGCAAGACCCCTCTTTTTCCCTTCGGCTGAATCGTCCTATTGGTATTCAAAAATATATTTAAAAATAAATACCTATGATAATACTACCTATTTCTATTCATTATGTCGCTCGACGGCTAATGCTAACTTGTTACGCATGTCTCAAACGGCCAAGGAAGCTTGTCCGGTCCGGGTCGAAGTTTCCCCACACCCCTGCCAAACTAACAGGGCACTCCCTCTGATGCGATATCGCTCGGAAGCTCAGCGAGGAATCAGGGGCGGAAGTTTGTGTGTCCGCCGCCATGTTAGGGGGGTAAAAGGCATTGATATTCTTCCTGGACAAAGTCAGTTGTGGTTCAGGTGCTAAAGTTCAGTTTCCGATTTTTGCATAAACGACTCCGTTCAGATTACCGTTGCTATAAACGGTCCTGCATCAGTATTTGGGGGGCTCTATCGACTGCGGGGAGGAAGCGAGAGAACCTGTCAATCGTGATTCCTAAATTTGTGGGATAACATACTAATTCTGAAATGTGGTTCAGAGAATGTCAGCTTTCACTCACCTATTTATAACCCAGAAAACCAGTTCCTAATCACGGTTAATAGTATGGTGGAAATAAACAACAGGACATCTGCAATTATTCGTCCAAAACAACGCGTGTCAGTTATGATTATGATTAAGAGATGCCGAGTGAGAGGCAAAGAGCTTCGCACACTGTATTGAAAAAAGTGTCAATAAAGTTTTCAAGCACCTGCAGGAAGTGTGCGTTGCCACGCATGCGCAAATGATCTTACTGCAAATGTGAGGCCGGCGTTGCGCTGTCGTTCAATTCTTTGGTAAGATTATTTTCATTTCATGTGATACAATCTTCAATGTGTTATGCTTTCGCGCTTCTCTTAGCTGTGTATGATGGAATTACCAAGTTTAATTCAAGTAACTGCAGAAATAAAATCCTGTAGAACAGGATATGCCGCCATCAATTGTTTGTTAGCGACTTGAATTGGCTAACGTTAGCCACCTAGCCAGGTACAATGAAAACCGATTGGCTAACTAGCTAGCTTGATGGACTTTCAAATAACTGTAATTGTTTAAAATCCCTTTAGTTTCTCACATGATATGTATACTTAGGAAGACGGTTCTACAAAGAAGCACGATGAAACCAATTTAACTCATTTAGTTAACTTGTTAATGTCGACTGCAGCTTCATAAAAAAAATTGTCTGAGTTTCATGGAAAATCGTTTTCTCTATATCGTTCATTTGATAAGTTCCTTAACCTCAGTCCTTGGTCCTCCGCAGTTTTACACGTCGCTTTGAGTCCTCAACGGTCTGCGGTTTCTGCGGCGCCATTGAAACCGGACCTCTCGGTCGGCAACCATGGATTTCCAACACCGGGCCGGGGGAAAGACGGGGAGCGGCGGGGTCGCCTCAGCCTCGGAGAGCAACCGGGACCGGAGGGAGCGGCTGCGGCAGCTCGCTTTGGAAACCATCGATATCAACAAGGACCCGTATTTTATGAAGAATCATTTGGGGTCGTATGAGTGTAAACTGTGCCTCACCCTCCACAATAATGAGGTACTGAAACTATTGCGCGCCTGCTTCAAACTATCATTTAATAAGTGGCAACTCTTTGTTGGATTTTATTGTGTCTGCATCACTTGATTCACCCAATTCTCTTCCAGGGAAGCTATTTGGCTCACACGCAAGGAAAGAAGCATCAGACTAATTTGTAAGTAAACTCCACAGGATGTTTTTTTGCCATAACTATGGCAGTGCACTGTATTTTGATTAGTAGCGAAAGGTGGCTTCTCTGAAGTAGGTCATTTAACACTTCTGCAAGAGGGACCACTCTTTTTTGTGTGCCCTTTTAGGAGTGACATTTGTGTACTCCAGAAAGACATTTCATTATGTGGTGTAGAATATTCAGGCAGTATTTCCCTGATCTTGAAATGTGACTTATGTGATGTCAATACAAGGGAATAATTAGTGTTATTGGGCTGAAAAGGTAGTCCAGTTGCTGCCTACACAAACTTATTAACTTGGCGAAATGCATTAAGACTAATGTGACTCATTCTGATTGGCTGTTTGATACTGGACTATTGGCATTGTAATAGGGTCTCTGTGAGTGTCTCATTCCGATTGGCTGTTTGGTACTGGACTATTGGCATTGTAGTAGGGCCTGTGTGAATGAATCTCTCTGATTGGCTGCCTGGTTGTGTATGCGCTGACCTCAGAGCTCGGAGAGCTGCCAAAGAGGCGAAGGAGGCCCCCGCCCAGCCAGCCCCAGAGAAGGTGAAGGTTGAGGTGAAGAAGTTTGTGAAGATCGGCCGGCCCGGATACAAAGGTACGAGAAACGTTCCGTGGATTCGCCCGCAGGGTCGGGGTTTTAGGCTCGGAATCCAAACGACATTCGTGTGCACGTTCGCTGGCCTCGGCTAGGAAAGGTCTCGGCCTGCAAGAGCCACGATCAGCTCGTTGCCACGGCAGCTGTGGGTAAGGCTGTGTGTTCTTTTTCCGCAGTGACCAAACAGAGAGATCCTGAGACGGGTCAACAGAGCCTTCTGTTCCAGGTGAGGTGAAAAACACACAAAGCCCGATTCTCAAAAAGCGCCTAGAATTGGCAACATTAAGCAGCATTGTAATTAATGATCTTGAATAGAATACATTTTACTTATAAATTGCATTGTAATTATTCCAAATGTATTATTGTTATTACTGTTATTTGATTTCTCGGACCATATTTACGATAAATGGTGTACTGCACATTGTACTCTGTCTATCCATTCATAAATCCCGATGTTTACTGAAATCATTCAGTCAATGATGTAGCTGGTTGAAATCATACCTGTTACCGTGGGAACCGTGCTCGTTACCATGGGAATCATGCCTGTTGCCGTGGGAATTGTGCTTGTTACCGTGGGAATCATGCCTGTTGCCGTGGGAATCGCGCTCGTTACCGTGGGAATCATGCCTGTTGCCATGGGAATTGTGCCCGTTACAGTGGGAGCCAGCTGCAGTCCCCCGCCTGTGTGTGTGCGTGTGCGTGCGCGTGTGTGTGTATGCGTTCTGTTGTGTGCGTGCTGACGCTCCTCCCGCCCCTCAGATCGATTACCCGGAGATCGCGGAAGGCATCGGACCGCGGCACCGCTTCATGTCCGCGTACGAGCAGCGCATCGAGCCGCCCGACCGCCGCTGGCAGTACCTGCTGCTGGCCGCTGAGCCGTACGAAACCATCGCCTTCAAGGTGTGTGTGTGTGTGTGTGTGTGTGTGTGAGTGTGTGTGTTGTCCTGTGTGTGTGTGTGTGTTTCCGTGTGTGTGTTTGTGTGTGTGTGTGTGGTGTGTCTCTGTGTGTGCGTGTGCTTGTGTGCGCGTGTGTTTCTGTGCCTGTGTGTGCGCCTGTGTGTGTGTGTGCGTGCGCGTGCGCGTGTGTGTGTGTGTGTGCGCGTGTGTTTCTGTGTGTGTGTGTGTGTGCGTGTGTGTATGAGTGTGTGTGTGAGTGTGTGTGTGTGTTTGTGTGTGCGCGCCTGTGTGTGTGCGTGTGTTTCTGTGTCTGTCTGTCTGTCTGTCTGTCTGTCTGTCTGTCTGTCTGTCTGTCTGTCTGTCTGTCTATCTGCCTGTCTCGTCCTGTTTGGTGAGTGAAGTGAACATGTTGAGCGTGTGAAGTGACTGCTGTGTAATACACTGGTGCTGTCGTTGATCGTGACGATGCTGAAGTGGCTGAATGTTTGAGTGTTCAGCTGAATTCAGGATGGTGAGGCGGTGGCACAGTGTTAATTTACACAGCTGGGTCTGTGTCCAGGTTCATGATGTCTGTGTTAATAGTTTTTTTTGTTTTGCTCGTACCCGGTCTGTTAATCTGCTGTTTCTGTGGTATCCCCCCGCGCCACCGGCAGGTTCCCAGCAGAGAGATCGATAAAGGCGAGAGCCGCTTCTGGACCCACTGGAATAAGGAGACCAAGCAGGTAAAAAAAAAAAAAAAACACGCTCAGACCCACAGCATCCTGCACACGCTGCTGTTTCTTTATTTATTGTTTGCACCAATCGTGATCGTCCTTTTTACCGCATCAGATGGCTTTGCCTGTCATCTCGCCGGCTGGTTGTTTTGGTCAGTTTTTGTTGTGACGTTTATTTGTTTGTAGAATTTCGTCCAGTTTTAGTGCAGTTTTTTTTGTTTGCTTTTGCTGGGGGCTCGAGTCTGATCCGCTGTGCGTCGGTGACTGCGGGGTTTCGTGCTTCTCTGGTCGCCCTCGTCTTGCCCCCACTGTGGCTGTGCAAGTGACCGTGGGAAAAGGAGTACTAAATGAATGTGTGGAAAGTTTGAATTTAAAATGAGGTTCGCTGACTGGGTTCCTGTCCTCTGTACCCCCCCCCCCCCCCTCCAGTTCTTCCTGCAGTTCCACTTTAAGATGGAGAAAGCCCTCCCTGTCCCCAGCGGCCCCGTGCCCCCCATGGGGGTGAAGCGGCCCCCTCCCCTGATGAGCGGGATCGGCCCCAGACCACCCAACGAGCCCATGCCCCCCCCACCACCCGGCGGGATGCACATGCCCCCCTTACCCCCCGGCGCTCCTGGCCCTCCCCAGATGCCCCCGCAGATGCCCCCCGCCCCAGGCATGCCCCCTCCTGGATCCATGCCCCTATGATGAGGCCCCCTTGCCCACGGAAGGGCCCGGAGGAATGCCCCACCCCCGCCAAACAACTGATCTCCCCCCCCCCCCACACGCAATTTTCCTTCCCGTCTTGGCCTTGGCCTCCTAGTTGTGGTGGCCGTCATGTTTAAAAATTCAACTGTAGAAGCCATTTTAAATATTCCCAAATTTTCAATTTTCCATGTAAAGAAAAAGCTGGAGCCCTCTAACTTTGAAAAGATTTGTACTTTGTACTATTTGTGAAGTTTTTTTTTTTTTTTGTGGAAATGAATGGGTTATAGGTTGTAGAGGTGAGGAGTGGTGCCCCCTGGTGGTCCTATTACAGTAGTACACTTTAGCTTCTGCAGTCAGCCTACCTGTACAGCCAACTGGTCACCTCAGGATTGTTTTTTATAAATAAATACGAGAGGAAAATGACATGGCGTTCAGTATTTTGAGTCTTTTGCACCCCCTTGTGTTTTGTCTTGGAACTGACATGTAAGTCCTTGTGAAAACCTTAAAATGTTAGTTTTTCTGCAAGTGCAGAAGTAGGCAAGCTCACATACAGTTCTTATAAATTTAAAGGGCTTTTATTTTATTATTCAAACATCTTTTGGAATTTGAGCAATGGGAAGTAAAAGGTCAAAGACATCCTCTACAGACATTTTCACAAACACACACAGACTGGTCTGGCGCGTTCTCTCCAACGCGAGCTCAGTAATCCCGGAACTTGACCAAAGCGTGTGTTCTAAAGGGGAGGAAAATTGCCTCCATGAATGAAATGAAATGCGCCGAGATTTTGTTTCACTGTGACAGCTAGCGATCCAATGTTAAAGCTACAGTTCTACTTCAGGGTTTTCACAAAATCACTCAATTGTTAAATTACATTTCAATAACAGGAAAAGTACAGCACACAGCAGCTTATAAGACACCATTACTTTTTATCTTAAGATAACGATGGGCGCGGTGGGGGTGGGGGGGAGGAGAAGAGAGGGGGGGATTTTTGGGTAATTTTTCCACTAAAGCTTTTCAGGATTGGTTGGTTTATGCCTCAGATTGTATGGCGTCTCTTAATGGGTTGTTTTTGTATTGAAAGTTGCTACATGCTGACAGAACGTGTATTTTTGTACCTCTGATATTCTGTGTGAATTCCTACAGACTAATCATTCCAGTACAATCTAAGCACTCCTTTTTTTTTTTTCTCTATTTTTAATCATTACAATTGAACCTCGTAGTTAAGCGAAGACGGACATGTGACAGACCACCTGACTCGCAGATTCCTCAGTGAGGATGGTTTCCTCAGGGGTGGGGGGAATACACGAGGTTCTACTCACTGAATTTACTTTTTTTTGTAGATAGCTACTTGCGTTGATGGCAGTTGGTTGTTACTCTAATCCCTCCTCTTGAGCGTGTGTCATTGTACGGGACCGTTCTATTCGGTGAGCTTGGTGACCTCTGACCCCTTCTGCTTCTCTTGCTTCCCGCTCTTTTTCGGCTTCTTCCTGGGTCTCTCTTCTTCTTCCTCATCCTCCTCTTCCTCCTCTTTCTCCCACTGCTTCACCGTCTCTCTTTTCTCTTTCCTCCTCTTCCCCATCACTCCCTCCTCTTCCTCCGGCTCTCGCCCTCTCCCCCTCTTCTCCTTCCGTTTCTCTCTCTTCCTCCCTGCGCTCCCCGGTGTCTCCCGGTGTTTGGCCCTCCCCGCCCCCCCACGCACGCCCTTCATCCCCGTCTCCGTCTTCCTCGTGTCTGCGCTTTCTTCTTCCTCATCCTCGTCGTCGTCGTCCTCCAGCACCCACCAAAACAAGGTGTCCCATAGAGAGCTCTCGGGCTGGGTGGTAAAAGAATATTATTATTAGAATTGGCTCAGAATACGAGCGTCTGCCAAGTGATTGTAATGTAATCCCACTAATATTAATAATAATCATTATAATTCTGTTTGCATGGTGGCCTGTCCTGTATGCACATCAATGTGAAACAATCTTTCACTCCGATTCAATCTAACTTCAATGGGGCCTGGGTACAAATTAAACTGAACTTTAACCATTAAAGTTAGAGCCCCCTTCCCCCTGCAATTCCATCTTTATGCATCCTTAAGTTCAGCTGCTTCAGCAAGAGAATGAACCTGGAGCGAGACCAGCTGCCTGCAGTAAGGACATGGAAGCGTGGGAAGCGTAGTGAACAGGTGAGGTACCTGCGGAGGGGTCCTGTCCTGCTTCAGGCCAGCGTGCCTCAGAGCCAGGCTGTCCTTCATCCCTCTCCCTCCGTCTTCCTCCACCCTCTCCCCTTCGTCTTCCTCGGCCCTCAGTGCCTTCAGTGCCACTGCGAGGCCAGCCAGAGAGGGACGGTGACGTGAGACACGCCCCCCCCCCCCACTTTAATACATCCTGCTTTTGTGCTTTAACCCCCCCCCCCCCCCTCCCCCATGCTCTGTTTAAATGTAACGGTTGTACATTGGAATTGGAATATGGGCATTTTAACCTGCTGCCTCAGAACTGCAGGTGAAACTCAGCCTGGGCTAACTCACCTGGGCATAGATAAGGTATGATTGACACTGCATATGGTGCCTGACAAATCAATGCAATATGAATCAAAGTCAAATCCTGGGGGGGGGGGTGCTGTGTCTGTGGGTCTTTTCATTTGTTCCTGCACTTTTTATTTGAAGTCGTTGATTGGCTAATGAGTCCACACACCTTGCTGATTGAAAGGAAATCACAAAAAAAAAAACAAAAAAAAAACCAGCAGAGACTGCCGCCCTCCAGGACTGGAGTCTGAAACCTGCTGCTTCTGCGCTCGGACGGTTGGTGTACAGCAGCGGTGTCGTCCAATCGCATGCCACGGAGGGCTGAGAGTCCCGCCCTCCGTGGCAGGCGATTGGGCGGCGCGGGTCTACGGTTCCTCACCGTGCAGCCTCTGGAGCCCGGAGCTGATCAGTAAGATGGTGATGGCCACGAACAGGCAGCGGTTCAGCGTGACGCCCTCCCACGGACTGTCCATCTGGGCCAGGTTCTGGATGGACAGGGCCCGACGTATGGACACTGCAGAACCGGGTGGGAGGTGAGAGAGAGAGGATGGGTGGGGGGGAGAGAGAGACAGAGAGAGAGAAAGGTACAGTTTAGTCAGGAAAATGGTGAGCATAGCTGGGCTGAATGGCCTGTTCTTGTCGTTATGTTACGTTAGATACAAGGCACCAAACGCACAGCTCAGAACAGACAGCTCTATAAACTAGGCTGGTTCGCTCCTGTACTTGAGCACAGTAAAATCTGCAGGATATACTTGCAGTCTGCAGCTGTAAATGGTGTTCATGCAAGTGTCCAAATGTCATTTAGCTAATTAAATAAGAGCTGATGTTTGCAAAAATCCTGAAACGGATCGGCCATTGCTGTGCACCCCTGATCTAAACACTGAGCTACTCTGTCTTTAAGACTATGTTTAGACATTATTATTGTTATTATTGTTATTATTATTATTATTATTATAGACAATATGATTATGCCACATAAGTCTGATTTGAATAATTTATGTCTTGCTTTAGGAGGGGCACAGAGCTCAGTTTGTGGAGTTTCACAGGTATGGAAATAGAGAGAGAGAGAGAGAGAGACAGACAGAGAGGAAAAAAGATAAAAACACACTGGTCCTGGATATTTCCCTCTGGGTCGGTTTTGGGATGTTCTGGGGACTTGGAGGTTCCTGTGTGGAGAGACGGTGAAATAAAGTGAGTTTTAATGGAGTTCCTGTATTTTGAAGGTTAATTTTTTTCCTCTTGAAATGAGGCTCTTAAAGGCTGGAGATGTTCTGGCTGATTTTTAATCTCCAAGTCAAAGGGACGCAAATTCAGGCACATTTAACTAGCACACGTATTCAGAGGAACTTAAATTTATTACTTTGTTTTACATAAAAACTGCTTATACAGCTGAATGTATTTACTGAAATAATTTCACACACACACAAACACACACAAGCCTTACCTCCTTTATGTTTCGTGAGGCTTGCATGTCTAGAAAGAAGCACAGCAGTTAATGGTTGCCAGACTTGAAAATGGTCAATGCGTGCACACATAACCCTAACCCTAACCCACATGTGTTTTTTTGTGTGCATGCGTGCATGTGCGTTTACCTACGTGTGTGCGTGTGTGTGCGCGCGTTCAAGCGTGTGTGCACATATGTCTGTGTTTCTGGAGGGAGAGGTTGGTGAGTTTTCACACTGTGGTACACAAACAGGGTCTGATCATATTTCAATCGCCGGATAACTATAGAATGGAATGCCCTCGACCCCGCCCCCCCCCCCCCCCGTGCCTTTCAGAGACCGTATAATGGCTGTTGTTTTCTTGTTTACTTTTAAATGTTCTCAGTGTGTCTTTCATCACTTCACATCATTAATGTTATTCTGACGAACTAACAGGTGTTTAATTATGAATCCCCGTTCACAGTCATAAGATGTTTTTTTCTTCAATGTGGAAAATGAAGTATTCAAGTATTTCAACCTTATTTCAGTCGCTGAATGGAAACATTGCCTAGTCCCTGAACTGTTAGCAACAGCTTCTTCTCACAATTTGTTATCATTTTAACATAATACAAGAGCTTATGAACATATTTTTTAGTTGTCTTTAAAAAGTCACTGAAAATTTACCACAGGAAAGTTCAGTTAGACGGAGACAGTCCTGTTTTTTTGGTTTCTTCTGTGAACTACACGTGATGGGACACTGGGGATTGTTGATTGTTATTCTTAATAATGGGTGGGGTTGCAATTCTCTGTCAACCGCCGACTTGTTTGAACCCTCTGGTTTGAACTAATCAAATTTATTTGCTCTCCACAGAAAAACTGAGACGATTGGCTCACGTCTGTGAGTGCATGACAGCTTCGGAAGCCTCGTTCTCGCATCTCTACCTCGCGCATAATTATTTGAATCGATTTTGAATATGGGGCCGTTGAGTCGCACGAGCCTAGCCTGAGGGTATGGCTCTGCTGTTTTTTTTTTTTTTTTTTTTTGAATGCGCGTGTACAGTACCTGCTCTGCGAATTTGCCTCACAGATTTGCCTGGGGGTTCCTCTCGCAGTGACGTCCCAAGTTCATCCTCAAACGTCTCGTAAGCGCTCTCGTCCATCCCAGCACTGAAGCGGAACGGGGACAGAACTTGCGCTGGCATATTAAAATTAAACCGTTGATAAAGTCTGCTTACCTAGTACTCATTACGTGCAATGGCACTCTCCTACTAGATACACGTCAAACCGCTGTCCGCTTTAATGATCTGTTCATTTGAATTAATCTAATCATTTTCGATTGAGAAAACCTAAAGATTAACATAGATGTAACAAACTGAGATCAAATTTTGGTTTATTCAATGAAACCTTTTTTTTTTTTCCATTGCAGGTTCTTTGATCTGTGACGGCTTCCTTGGTCTACTAACACTGTGTTTGCACACACAGGCAGACCTGAGAAAGCATTTCCCTTCATCCCCCTCCCTCTGTTCCACAATTCAGTTTAGCCTGACGCTTTTCCTGTTTATCATTTCAAGTCGAGAGTGCTTACAGAAAGCAAATGTAGCGTACTGACACACAGCAGGGCACAAGTGTGTACCTCTGCAATATGACACTGTCAGTGATCAGTTGCCCCATGTCAAAACATCTGAATAACGCTTTCAAATGCCATTCACAAGTTACATTGACTCAGCTGGAAATTCATTTGTTGTGGTTTTTTACTATATATTAGTCTATAATTAAATTTGCCTATTAAAAATATCTTGATATTGATGCTACTTACATTGCAAATAGATTCGTCACAGCTACTCTACTTCAAAGTGTAGACTTTACTGCATGCACTGTAAGATTTTAATTTAAACTGCCATATGATTTCTAATGCATCCTGCAACATAAGAATATAAAGGAAAGCCATCCTCGGCCGTGAATTAGCTGCTACACATATATTACATTTATTTAAACAAAGTCTTCAGTTCAGAAGCTTAGAGAAAACGAGGACCTTTAGAAAAATCTCCACTGTACAAGGATTCTATCACACGCTACCCTCTTAAAAGCACAGCAGACAGAACTCAGAACCTCTCCATCTTAGCTCCTGCGATACCCATTCTCTGCCTAAGCCAGGGCTAAGGACAAGATGTCGCTGATTAAACCTGGAGACTGACATTATAACTGAGCTCAAAATAGACGTTAGCCGGGAGTATGCGACAGAGGAAGGACAGATGCATAACTGAAAAGAGAATGAAAACACCCAGAGATGTTTCCACATGTTCATGCAGAGCTGTCTGAGGCTGGCCACACGGAGCGGACGGATCTTACCTTGGTCAGCCCCGGCAGGGTGCTGAGGAGGCTCCCAGGACCTTGATTTTTTTTTTTGGAGTGCTGGCCCGTCCTGGGAAATGCCCTCCCCCAGCCTCCCTCCCCCCTTTCCCCCCTCCCCCCCCTCGTTCCTCTTCTGCACTCCTCACAGTCTGACAGCTGGTCACAGGTGCAGAAGAATAAAAAAAAAAAACAAACAAAAAAAAACAAAACAGAAAAGCATTCAATGTCAAACTGCTGTGAACTGGCTGCTGACTCCCGATGACATTCTGAGACGACAGACTAGCAGGCCAGAGGTCACGGGCGACGTCTCTGTCCAGATTCTACGCGTTAACGTTTTCTGCTTTTAGCAATATCTTCAGCAAACTTTTCTATGTCAGCGACATCGTTGTGCGGTCGACTCAACTTTATCTGCAAGATAGATATTTACATCACATGGATAATATGCATGCACTGCATCACCTGTCTCTACATGTAGAAAGGTCATTAGTGGCTTATTTTAACCATGCAAATCTATTGGAAGCATACCAGATTTGGACTGTACCAAATCTGTTGAAGTGGGGGTAGCCTGATAAAATGTTACCGATATTTGTCGTTTTTTTAACACGAATCTGTGGAGGGCAGATTTCACACCCTTGTTTTAGAATGCTTCTTCGGGGCTTTTTGGAATAATAAAAGAAAAATACTCGGGCAGAAACTGGATTCAGACCACGGTGGACGGAAGAAAGGCCGCTTACAATCGAAAAGTCTGGCGGCCCTATTATAGAACCTTTTTCAAATTAAGTTTCTCATTTAGAAAAGGAGGCCACTTTGTGGAGCTATTTCTGGCTGTGAATTAATGCCCATTGAACCAAAACACATGGGTACGGAAGACTTCTTTTTTTGCCAAAAAAAAGACTTAAAATAATAATAAAATATATATATATATACTAAAGTAATAATAAAGCTCAAGTAGACAGATTTTTGTTCTCTTCTTTTATAAGTCAATCTGGATAATGTGTCCTTGGAGAGAGATTGTCATTCATAGTGCAAACACACACACACACACACACACACAAGCACACACGCATGCAAGAAATGAGCCACAATGAGAATAATGACCTCAATCCTGTATGCACACACACACACACACACACACACACACACATATATATATATATATATATATATATATACATATATATACACTGTATATATGTATATATATACATATACATTTACATATGCATACAGTCGGAGTTGGAAAGTCCAGGGGACAGAAGGTAAAAGTCCTGCCCTGTGTTTCTTCTGCCCATGAACTCAGCCGGCTGAATTCACTAAGAATTCACTAAGTTCTACCTCTCTGGCTGAGGAATTGTACAGATCAGCAAATCCAGGCGATTGGAACAAAGTACTGGGGTGGACTTTTACGATCTGAACCTGGACTTGCCACCTCTGTGTTTGCATTTATGAACATTTACATCTTTTGGCAAACGCTTTCTCCCGGAGCGACCTGGGGAAAGTGCTTCAGTGTTCAGTGTTTTTATTTTGCCGAAGGGAAGCGCCGGGTATATATATGTGTGTCCTTCATCCAGGTGTCCTCTGAACAGGTAGGCCTTCAGTACTGCATATGGTGGAAGATGATGAGTGTTGCTCTGGTGGCAATGGGTAGGTGTACCGATGCTTGAATGAGAGGATGGAAACCGCATGCAATACAGCGACAACATACAAACATATATAGCTTTGTTTTGTTAATTCACCACATGTAATTGTTATCTCATTTCTGTGTTGTTTTTGTGGTTTAGCTGCCCATTGCCTTGCTCCCTTTCTAACCCCCCCCCCCCCCCCCCCAAACGCCTTTGCAACATGCTCTTATTTTGAATTTCTGCGTCCGTATGGTATTCGCTCCCTTGTTGTGTCTGGGTCCTGTCGATTTACACTAGTCTGCAGCTGCAGGGCAATACTGCAAGACTGTTAGAGTTATAAGCATTTATAGCCGTTACACCGCGAATTTCTTCGCAGTCGTTCCAGTATTCAGCAACAGCAATGGAAGCGTTGAACTTCACAGAGACCGATACAATGGGTACGTATCAGTTTCTTTGTGGATGGAGTGTTTGACAATACTTAGCCTATGAGCTTGATTGAACCAACGGGAGATTCATTGCTGTCAGTTATGCGCGTAGGGTTGTAGTAACAGATAAAAGTAGAGAGTGTATTTTGCCTGTGACGGAAGTTGTCGTGCAACCTAAATCTTTCATAAGATTGCGGTATTGATGCGTGGTAGTTTCGATTCCATTGTCATTTGTGAGAAGTGGATTATAGCGCATGCTCTACGTTTTGCACTGCGGCAAATTTTCAATAACGGGACACCCTCCTTTTGTGCATTCGCTATCCGATGCCGGCCTCGAGGAAAGGTAGATCATGTCGGTGACCCATCAGTTTGAGGAGCTATTGGGCGTCATCTATTCTCGAGAGGAGACGCTGGAGTTGGGCTGTGGGATCTGCAGGGTGCAGTCCAGAAGTGTTGCATAACAACCAGACTCAAAACAATCCAGAACCCCCCGTCCGAACTGCATCTCTGTAAACCACCCTCCCCACAATTTCGCAATGTTGAATTCAACTTCAGTTGATGAGCTAGTGCATAGTAGCCTAGCCTATAATCCTAGTAGCCTATATAAATAATTCAACAAATAATTAAATGATTTTATCTGAAACATGATGGGTTAGGGATTTTTTCTGAGAGGCTATTCATAAGCAATATGACATGATTAGTGGCCGCTTTTTAAAATGTTTTGGGCACTTCATGCAGTGCAGGCTAGGCATAGTGAATGACTGTGAGTGGCAAGTTACACAAGGGGGCGACAAAGGTTAATCTTGTGTCATTCTCTATGTCTACGCTGCATAACCAAACAATTTTAATAAGTGAGACAGAGTGAGGTAAATTTGATTGAGTTATGGTTTCGTGCAATTTTCTTTAGTGCAATGACAAAAATGACCAAAATTGGTGCTAATTGTATGGTACAAACACGAGAAGGAACTCTTTTTTTTCTTCAGAGAATCACTGATTTTGGGCAGCATGATGGTACAGTGGGTAAGCACTGTCACCTCACTCCAAGAAGTTCTTGGATTGGAGTCTCGGCTTGGGGCCTTCCTGTGTGGAGTTTGCAAACTCTGGTGTAGGCCTAACCTATGTTTCCAAAGAGCATTGTTTTCACACTACTGTCTGAAGCTGGAGGTCGGTAACATACTCATTTTGCTGCCCAATGACAAAAATACCACGAACAGTAATTTGACCCTTTCTGAAAGTTCTCACCTACACCATTAAACATAAATTTTTTTTTCTCTTTTAGCCGCTGTTCCCTTCATGGAGGAGTGCAAGCCATCCTCTCTGTCCCTCGCCCCTATTAGAAGAGTGGTGGACTCCACCAAGTTGACTGACTCCATCAGCCAATCAGAATCCTTGCCTGGCTCTATGGAATGTTTAAGCTCCGCCTCTTCAGGTGGATGCGTGAAGGCTGAACCTGTGATCGACGGCACAGATTACACAGGGGTGGAGCCAAAAGCAAGACTGAACAGAAGTGACGACACAGAAGAGGGGACAGAGTGGAAGACTGCGTGTGGGATGACCAAGGAGGAAAAAGACAGACTATCCAACATGAAGGAGGAGGAAGAGGAAAAGGAGGAAGGTGGGGAGAGGCAGAGTGTGAAAATGGAGAGAGATGATGGTGTGAAATACAGTGAGGGACTTGAGAGAGAGCAGGAAAAAGTGAAGGATGAACAGCAGAGGAACGGTGTAACTGAGCAAACCTGTCAAACTCACAGATGTGAGAAGAAGGGAGGAAAATCAGAATATGGTCAACAGGAAGAGGCGGGGCTCTCCACTCTGGTCACTGCCTGCCTGCTGGAACAGCCAAGAGTGCTGATTTGCCGAATTAAAATCGCAGATATTTCGGTTTCTGTGTCGCCACCTCCTCCTCATCCCATGGCCAGTAAAGAAGACTGGGGAGTGAAAGTTCCACACACGCTGGAGGGAAGTTGTTCACTGAGGCGGAAGGGCCAGGTCATGACCCGGAAGAGAAAGATGATTGGCCAGTTGGAGACACCTCAGAAACAACTGCCAGCTTCATCAGAGAATAGGTAAGAGTGGTGATCTGGACTGGGTGTCTTTTCCTTACTAACCTTACACAGCTACATAATGTTCCTTTATTTGTCTTTTGCAGGTTATGCGTTGAAGCTTCCCATAAACCTCTCGTCATCTCCCCCAGGAACCAAAACACAGGTTAAAATCCCATCTTATCGTTTGAAGAAAGCTAGGAGAAAATTCTGCCCTGTGATAGATTGACGGCCTGTCCAGTGTGTCTCTCGCCCAATGCATGCTGGGATAGGCTCCAGCATGCCCCGCGACCCTGCTCAGGATAAGCTGGTATAGATAATGGATGGATGGATGGATGGATAGAAGAAAAGTAATTTATCTAACCAAAGAAAAGGAGGTTGAGCACACCGTTGTACACATTTGTATGTTTTTTTTCTTTAGTTGAGTCTTATGAAAGCCAAGATCTTGCTTGTCTGTTTCCTATGGGCCAAATATTTAATGTGCGCCTTCTCTCTCCTCAGAACAAACTTTTGAGGCATCGGCTCAGGTCTTTACCTGTACCGAGTGCCCATTTGTTCACACTGAAGAGCTGTATCTTCGCCAGCACATTGAGAAGGTTCACCCAGAGGAGCTCAGAGCGACTCTGAAGGTGTCTGAAGGAAGTGGAGGCGAGAACCTTTCCAACAGCAGAACACTTCAGCACCCCAAACCCACTAAGACAGTCTCCACCCCAACACAGGCCCACACAGGCACTTCAGGGGCCCACAGGTGCTCCCAATGTGGGAAGAGCTTCAAATTCAAGTCACTGCTGGCAAGACACCAGCGAGCTCACACAGGAGAATGCCCGTACCAGTGCTCCCAATGTGGGAAGAACTTCAAAACAAAATCAGGATTGACAATCCATGAGCGAATCCATACAGGGGAACGACCATACCAGTGCTGCCAGTGTGGAAAGAACTTTAAATCAAAATCAGGGTTAATAGTCCATGAGCAAATTCATACTGGAGAGCGCCCGTACCACTGCTCCCAGTGTGGGAAGAACTTTGGGCGCCTAAATTATCTGAAGGAACATGAGCGAACTCACACAGGGGAATGCCCGTACCAGTGCTCCAAATGTGGGAAAAACTTCAAAACAAAATCAGGATTGACTGTCCACCAGCGAATCCATTCAGAGGAACGACCATACCACTGCACCCAGTGTGGAAAGAACTTCAAATCAAAATCAGTATTGACAGAGCACCAGCAAACTCATACAGGGGAACGCCCGTACCACTGCTCCCAGTGTGGGAGGACGTTTGGGCGCTTAAATTGTCTGAAGGAACACCAGCGAACTCACACAGGGGAATGCCCTTACCAGTGCTCCCAGTGTGGAATGAACTTGAAATCAAAATCAGATTTGAGAGTCCACCAGCGAATCCATACAGGAGAACGCCCGTACCACTGCTCCCAGTGTGGGAAGAAATTCATCCGCTCATCACACCTAGTCAAACACCAGAGAATCCATACAGGGGAGCGACCATACCACTGCTCCCAGTGTGGGAAGAGCTTTTGTGTCTCAAGTGGTCTGATAATACACCAGCGAACTCATACAGGAGAGCGGCCATACCACTGCTCCCAGTGTGGGAAGAGCTTTTGTGTCTCAAGTGGTCTGATACTACACCAGCGAACTCATACAGGAGAGCGGCCATACCACTGCTCCCAGTGTGGGAAGAGCTTTGGGCAGTTAGCTTGTCTTAAGATACACCAGCGAACTCATACAGGGGAGCGTCCATACCACTGCTCCCAGTGTGGAAAGAACTTTGGGCAGTTAGCTTGTCTTAAGGTACACCAGCGAATTCATACAGGGGAACGCCCATACCAGTGCTCCCAGTGTGGGAAGAACTTCATTCACTCAGCACACCTGATCAAACACCAGCGAATTCATACGGGGGAGCTTCCATACCACTGCTCCCAGTGTGGCAAAAACTTTGGGAAGTTAAATTATCTTAAGGTACACCAGCGAAATCATACAGGGGAGCGCCCGTACCAGTGCTCCCAGTGTGGGAAGAATTTCATCCGCTCAGCACACCTGGGTGTTCACCAGCGAATCCATACAGGGGAGCGTCCGTACCACTGCTCCCAGTGTGGGAAGAGCTTCAGGTGGTTAACAGGTTTTAAGGAACACCAGCGAACTCATACAGGAGAGCGCCCGTACCACTGCTCCCAGTGTGGGAAGAATTTTATCCGCTCAGCACACCTGCGCATACACCAGCGAACTCATACAGGAGAACGCCCGTACCACTGCACCCAGTGTGGCAGGAAGTTTGGGCAGTTAAATAGTCTTCAGGTACACCAGCGAACTCATACAGGAGAACGCCCTTATCAGTGCTCCTCATGTGGAAAAAACTTCAAATCGAAATCAGGATTGATAGTCCACCAGCGAACTCATACAGGTGAACGCCCATACAGCTGCTCCCAGTGTGGGAAGAGTTTCAGGCAATTTAAAACCCTGAAGAAACACCAGCAAGCTCATACAAAGTAGCATCCATACCAGTGATCCCAGTCTGTGATGCATTTTAGTCAGCTACGTGTTTTCACACTGCATTAGAGACTCACAAAGCGGATCTTATAGTGCTATAAAAAAAAAAAAAAAATTTGCCCGTTACGTCCCTCCGCCTCAGGTGTGGGCGCTGGCCGTTTGGACACATGCGTTTGTCTTGTTACAGGTAATTGAGAGCACCTGTGGTGGTGCCCTTTTAAGAAGCCTGGAGTCGGCTTCTAAAGAAGGGGGCTTTTTCTCCTCACCTCTCGACCACGGCCGGGCCTTGATTTTATCTTGTGTTTTACAGCTACTTTGGTGTCTCTTATGTGTAGTAAAATAAAGTTATTGGTTATTTTTGGGAAACCTTGGTTTTGGCTTCATTATGTTTGCGGGTGCTGGAGAGCAACCGTAACAGCCCCCTTCCTGATTTCCTCTTGTATTGCAAATTTGTCACACTCAGTGTTGTTTTCGTCAACTGAAATTAAGACTTGCTCTTTCTTCAACACCCAGTTTTTTGATTAGAACGACGAAGACGATAACGTGACAAAAGTGCCTTTTTGGAATGATAACAATGATTCATTCATTTTTCATTATAAATTAGTAAAATAAATATTATATTTGCATATTCTCAGTGGGAGCAGGTGAACTAGGCCAAAAATCGACTGTCTGAACACGGGGGCGCTTGTATTCCTATACTCGCTGTGGCTTCAAAGCCCAGATTCAGATTCTCCAGTTCACGGCAGTGACCGTGATTGCAGCACCGAACACAGAAAACGAAAAAGGGTTCGGTAAAGGAGCATGCACGTTGACCGCATGCAGTTCTGTGACTTGGACAGATCGATGGATGTCCATGCTTTCAAAGTTGCTTTAATGCATTTAATGCTGCAAAAAAAGAACAGAAGAAAGTAGAGGCTTGTCGCAGTGTTTGGTATAGTAGGTGGCAAATGGTGCGTAAGCCAAGACAGGTGTAGTTTTTGCCACATCACCAATACTGGCACTTTGTAATTGGAATTTAAAAATAAGTGAAAGTGCATCTGCAGAGTTTTCGCATTGACATTATTAAATAAATATAAACAAATTATATTCACGTTATGCTTAATACCATTCGGTATAACCAGTTCTGCTCAGCTGCCTGTAGGTGAGTTATAAAATAATTTGCAATGCGAAGCTGCACATTTTTTCAGCATTATTTAAATTTGTGGATACATGTACTCTTCGTTCTCTGCTCTGACACTTGGGAGAATATTCACTGCAAAGATCACACAACGCAAGAAGTTTACTCGGGTTGTACAGCAGCAATGACTTCAGTTCAAATAAAATGTTGGGGCCATACAATGGATGGATGGACTGCATTTATATAGCGCTTTTATCCAAAGCGCTTTACAATTGATGCCTCTCATTTGCCAGAGCAGTTAGGGGTTAGGGGTTAGGTGTCTTGCTCAAGGACTTTAGATTACATTACATTCACTTTAGAACTCAAAAATTACAACTACAATTTCATACATTTAGTGGCACAGAACCTTTTTTTGGTCGATTCTAGTTCCCCCACACGTATAATCATTTTAACTTTCAAATGGTACAGCATTCCTGTGTTATTTGTGTGGTCTAATTGCCCTACTCGCTTTCTATCCCTTTTCTCGCGAAAGTCTCCGCAATAGACTTTTATTTTGAATTATTTGTGTCCGTTTGACATTCGCTCCCTTGTGGCCTTTCCTGACGGGGTATGGTCGTGGCTCGCTCCAGTTCACAGGTCACGCTCGTCAGCAGTTGCTGAAAAATATGTGGTTAAATGCATTTATATTTGTTTTAACGCGAATATCTTAACAGCCATTGCAGTATTTAGCAACGTCAATGAAAGCTCTGAACTTTACTGCGAACGACACCAGGGGTATGTATCAGTGTCTTTGTTGACTGAGTGATTGACAAAACGAGTGAGTTTGGTTCGACCAACCAACAGAGATTAACTAGTTTATGTTTATGCGTGTATGGCTCTACTGACAGCTAAAAGTAGAAAAATATGTTTTTACTGTGACGGAAGTGGTTGTTAGAAGGCAATGCATATCCACATAAGATTGCGTTGTTACCTGGTCAAATTTCCACGCTTTGCACATGTTTGCAGGAACTGACCCTTCGCTAAGCCCCTCCCTAGAACGGCCATTGTCCAATCCTAGGTGAGCAACCGTAACTCGACGCGAGAGGTCTGGCAAACTTTTTTCAGCCGAAATCGTGTACTTAAGGAACCTGAAACTCCGACAGTAGGTTTTTGCGTTTCCAAAGCCAAAAACACAAGAGGAGAGATGCAGGATGTGGATTAAACAGTGTGGGAGACCTCATTCACAGCTAAATCCTTCCAAAATCACTAAGAACACCTTCGTCTGCTCTAAGGTAAGATGCTAACGTTAGCTAGCAGACAGCAAAGCTGACTGAATAATAGCTAATTATACATAAAAAATAAACTAATGACTGACAGCATTCCCTCCAATCTTTCTTTCTAAGAATCTCTTTTTTTATTGTTTTAAACGTGGATGCTCCGTTTGGGCAAGGATCAGCTCGGAAGTATCCTGGAATATACTATGCGCGTAATGTAAATTTTCTGGTAGTAGAGTCGTTGTTATTTATCCGTCTACACAACTTCGGATGTGTTCCTTATTTTCTTGTGCATGAGGTGGCAACCCTAGCCATAGGTTGCAGGACCGAGACGCTTTCTAACAGGCAAGATCTTTGTAGCATTTTGTGAACGGACGGCCCACGCCTGATTATCCAAATCCTGTAGCTGCTCTCCCAGCGCCTGTCCGGAAGAGAGAACATGAAGGGGGGCTGTCGAAGAACTCCAATAAAACGGAAGACAAATTAATATTTAATGAAGAGATTTATTAAAGTACATGCGTTTGTGATAGTTACATGTTTAAAATTATAACAAAATAAAACATTTGTTATGCACAGAACCAGATGTGATGTTCAAGATTCTGCACAAGCCTGCACCTCAAACACCATTGAGGGAAACGCATCAGAACAAAGGGAAACTCAACAGTGTGTTATGGATACTGACAATGTTAAGTGTTTTACCAAGTATTCATTTTTTTTATGCCTTGTTCAAATTAATGCTGGCATTTGTTAATGAAGTAGTCAAATAAAAAACAGTATAGCTTGTTTTTCATATCCTCCCACTTTACTGCATCAAAAGCCGCGTTTCCACCGCAGGAACTAGGGTCTATTTTATTTTACCCCCCAAAAGGTTCCTGCTCGGGGGGTAGTACTTTCCAAAAGTACAGGAACCTTTGGGGTGGGGCGCAAGCACTGAAAATTTCTGATTGGTCGACTACTTGCAGTGTTATTTTTTTTACTTTCAGCCGCCATGTTTAAAAATCTCCAGCCGCAAAACGATTTATTTTCATAATAACTTAAAATCAAACTTGTATGTTATGCGGCGCAGTAGCCTAGTTTTGGTTATAGCCTGCCAACGTCTTGGAATTATAACGTGTGCTCTTCTGTTCTTTTCTTGCTTTAGTATTCGTTTTATAAAATGCTAAGCATTCGTGCTGGGACAGCATATTACGTACCAAAACATTCAAACGGATTAATTCGGTTGCTGAATATTTTCTTCCGGATTTTCTTTGTTAGCCCGTTGTAATTGACTCAAAACGTTTGATACAGTTATGTGAGCTATGCGGTAGTTCTGCGTAATTCATTTCCACAAAAAGACCAAGAAGACTATGGACTAATAATTTATGGTGCATGGTTCGCATCTGGAGGGCACACTTCGCTGCTCGGCTAGCAGTAACTTCGAAGGAAAGCAAACGGTAGCTGTACCACTGCTAATTTAAATTTTCACGCAAGTCCGAGTTTTCGTTCTATTCTTGTCATTTTGCGATTAGCCTATATGGAATTGACGATGAGAAAATAATCAAACAGCAAATTGTTTACAATGTGTGCATGTTTTCTGCTGTTGTGCCAGTTATATTGGAAATGTGAATGCATTCTGTCGCCTCGGATGTCAAGACATGAAAGTGAATGTTAGCATAAAAACATAATGAATGTGTTTGAGAGAATATATAAAACAGTTACAATCTGACTATTGGCCTGTTATATCCTATTTGTTGCATAACAACGGTCCAAGTTCAACTACCAACGACAGTTTTGCTTGACAACGGTAAAATATGCCCGAACGGCTGCAGAAGAATATTTCAATTCCAGGTGATTAAATCGATAAAGATCAATCAATTCAACAGTAACCATATATAGTCATTGTTTGTAACCCGTTGTATATAAGTGGAATAAGAATTAAGAATTAATTTCTTAATTCTCTTTTAGCCGCTGTTCCCTTCATGGAGGAGTGCAAGCCGTCCTCTCTGTCCCTGCCCCCTATTAGAAGAGTGGTGGACTCCACCAAGTTGACTGACTCCATCAGCCAATCAGAATCCTTGCCTGGCTCTATGGAATGTTTAAGCTCTGCCTCTTCAGGTGGATGCGTGAAGGCTGAACCTGTGATTGACGGCACAGATTACACAGGGGTGGAGCCAAAAGTAAGACTGAACAGAAGTGACGACACAGAAGAGGGGACAGAGTGGAAGACTGCGTGTGGGATGACCAAGGAGGAAAAAGACAGACTATCCAGCATGAAGGAGGAGGAAGAGGAGGAGGAGGAAGGTGGGGAGAGGCAGAGTGTGAAAATGGAGAGAGATGATGGTGTGAAATACAGTGAGGGACTTGAGAGAGAGCAGGAAAAAGTGAAGGATGAACAGCAGACGAACGGTGTAACTGAGCAAACCTGTCAAACTCACAGATGTGAGAAGAAGGGAGGAAAATCAGAATATGGTCAACAGGAAGAGGCGGGGCTCTCCACTCTGGTCACTGCCTGCCTGCTGGAACAGCCAAGAGTGCTGATTTGCCGACTTAAAATCGCAGATATTTCGGTTTCTGTGTCACCACCTCCTCCTCATCCCATGGCCAGTAAAGAAGACTGGGGAGTGAAAGTTCCACACACACTGGAGGGAAATTGTTCACTGAGGCGGAAGGGCCAGGTCATGACCCGGAAGAGAAAGATGATTGGCCAGTTGGAGATACCTCAGAAACAACTGCCAGCTCCATCAGAGAATAGGTAAGAGTGGTGATCTGGACTGGGTGACTTTTCCTTACTAACCTTACACAGCTACATAATGTTCCTTTATTTGTCTTTTGCAGGTTATGCGTTGAAGCTTCCCATAAACCTCTCGTCATCTCCCCCAGGAACCAAAACACAGGTTGAAATCCCTTCTTATCGTTTTCTCAAAGAACCAGCCGAACCCCGTAGGTTTGACATCACAATTTCCAGTCTGAGCCTTTTCCACTAAAAGGAAAGACATGTAGTCATTTATCTAACCAAAGAAAAGGAGGCCAAGTACACAGGTGTACACATTTCTGTTTTTTTATGGTTATGTCTCAGCTTTTTTTTTTTTTTTTTGTTAGGCTTGAGAGATAACTCACTATGGCAAAGGAGTGTTTCGCTCAAAGAGGTTGTTTTAGCAGGAGAGAATACTTTTATTTGCCTCAAACTATGGGAGGAGATATGCAATGAGACTAAGACTTTTATTGGCCGTAATGTCAGGTCCTTCATGACATCATGAAGCAGCTGGACCTAGTAGCTCAGAGCTCAGGAATAAATTGAACTCCACCCATTCAATCTGCACAGAGGAACTGATGGAAATGTTTAGACAGATAGAAGTTGATATTGAAATGCAATTGATTTCTCCTACTGTCGCTAATGCTTAATGCATACCGTAATAACCCCATACAGTGTAGTCTGCAGCCATTCACGGATGTATCTTTATGGTCACTTTAATCTGCACCCTCTCTCTCCTCAGGACGGACTTTTGAGGCATCGTCTCAGGTCTTTGCCTGCTCCCAGTGCCCATTTTTCCACAGCGAACAGCTGAATCTTCACCAACACATTGAGAAGGTTCATCCAGAGGAGCTCAGATGGACTCTGAAGGTGTCTGAAGGAAGTGGAGGCGAGAAGCTTTCCAAAAGCAGAACACATCAGCACCCCAAACCCACTAAGACAGTCCCCACCCCAACACAGGCCCACCCGGGCACTTCAGGGGCCCACACATGCCCCCAGTGTGGGAAGAGCTTCAAATTCAAGTCAATGCTGACAAAACACCAGCGAGCTCACTCAAGAGAGCGTCCATACCACTGCTCCCAGTGCGGGAAGAGCTTCAAGTACTCAGCTTGTCTGAAAGCACACCAGAAAACTCACACGGGGGACTCCCCGTACCAGTGCACCCAGTGTGGAAAAACCCTCATATCAAAATCAGGATTGAAAAACCACCAGCAAATTCACACAGGGGAACGGCAGTACCACTGCTCCCAGTGTGGGCTGAGTTTCACCCAATTGTCAAATCTGAACAAACACCAGCGAATCCATACAGGGGAGCGTCCACACCACTGCTCCCAGTGTGGGAAGAATTTCAGGGAATTTGCAGACCTGATCAGGCACCAACGAGTCCACACAAGAGAGCGTCCATTCCACTGCTCCCAGTGTGGGAAGAGCTTCAGGTGCTCACGTTATCTGAAAGCACACCAGAAATGTCACACGGGGGAATCCCCATACCAGTGCACCCAGTGTGGAAAAACCTTCATATTAAAATCAGGATTGAAAATCCACCAGCGAAGCCATACAGACGATCGGCCTTACCACTGCTCCCAGTGTGGAAAGAACTTCAAATTAAAACCATCATTGATGGTCCACCAGCGAACTCATACAGGGGAACGCCCATACCACTGCACCCAGTGTGGGAAGGGGTTCGGCACCTCGACACAGCTAGCCACACACCAGCGAATACATACAGGGGAGCGTCCATACCACTGCTCCCAGTGTGGGAAGAGCTTCATGTACTCAACGTGTTTGAAGGAACACCAGAAAACTCACACGGGTGAATCCCCATACCAGTGCACCCAGTGTGGAAAGAATTTCAACCGCTCAGCACACCTGACTAGGCACCAGAGAATCCACACAGGTGAACGTCCGTACAGCTGCTCCCAGTGTGGGGAGAGCTTCAGGTGGTCAAATATTCTGAAGGCACACCAGCAAGCTCATACAAAGTAGCATCCATACCAGTGATCCCAGTCTGTGATGCATTATGGTCAGCTACGTGTTTTCATACATGCGTGTAAGATGCGCTCCTGCAGGTGGCCTTGCCTCAGAACTGGAGTTGGTCCCTGGGCGCAGCACAAGAGAGGCAGCTGCCCACTGCTCCTAGGTAACTAAGGAAGGGTCAAATGCAGAGGACAAATTACCCCACGGGGTTCAGTATAGTATTTCTTCTATTAACGAGACCATACGGGTTCATATTCTGACACTATGGCCCAGGAGAAGAGCCATTCAGTTTAGTGCTGCCCTCAGTGTGGGAAACTATTAAGCTTTTATCAGGGAACACGCATACATCATAGGGGGACTCACAAAGGGGATCTTATGGTGCTGTAAAGGAGTATTTTCCCCCTTCCTGATGTCCTCTTTTGTAAAGCGGTTTCGGTTTCAGATCCTTAGGCAAAATGTAATATTAGACCAAGGGAAACCTTAGTAAACACTACTCGTGATTTCATTTATTAAGGGATATGTTATGAAACACCCATATCACCAATGTGAAAACTAATTTACTCAATCAGCCAGTTGAACTAATGCATTTGATAATTGCATGCAACTGATTGAACACAGCTAGGCTTGATTGTAGCCAGCCTTGATCAATCTAAACCTCACTCATATTGAACATTACCATCACAATAAAGTAGTCCCCGCAAAGTTACTACAAACACACTATGCCACGATCAAAAGAAATTCCCTGAGAAGAGATGAGGGGAAAAAAAGTTGTTGAAGTATATCAGTCTGGTTACAAAACCGTATCTAAGGCTCTGGGACTCCACTGATCCACATTAAGAGCCGTTATCTGCAAATGGACAACACTTGGAACGGTGGTGAATTTTCCCAGGAGTCGCTGGCCTGCCAAAAATTTCTCAAGGGCCCCAGTGACCGCTCATCCAGATGGTCACAAAAGATCCCAGACGAACATACAAAGAATTGCAGTTCTTTCTGGCCTCAGATAAGGTCGCCGTTTATGACAATAAGAAAGAGACTGGGCAAAAATGGGATACATGAGAGCGAAGGGTGGAAACCACCGCTAGCAAAGAGAAGCTTCAGTGCTCAGCTCACAATGGAAAAAAGCACCTGGATGATCCCCCAACTTTCTGGGATAATGTTCTATGGACGAATATGTAAAAATTGGAACTTTTTGGACGACACAGACGTGGCGTAAAGCAAATACAGGATTTTGCACGACAAACATACCAACAGTCAAACGTGGTGTTGGTTGTGTGATGGTGTGGGGATGCTTTGCTGCCTCGAGAACTGGACAACTTGCCGTTATTGAAGGAACCGTGATTTCTGCTCTGTGCCAGAAAATTTGTAAATAGAATGTCCGGTCGTCTGTCCATGAACTGAAGCTGAAGCATAATTGGGCTACGCAGCAAGACGGTGATCCCAAACATAAAATGAAGTTCACATCTGAATGGCTGAAAAGAAACAAAATAAAAGTTTTGGGAGTGGCCTACTCAGAGTCCTGAGTTGAACCCAGCAGAGCCTTCGGTGATGGGACCTGAAGCGAGCAGTTCGCGTTCGAAAACCAACGGATTTGTCTGAATTAAAGCAGTTCTGCAAAGAAGAGTGGGCTAAAATAACTTGACAGCGCTGTGAAAGACTGATATCAAATTAAAGGAAGCGTTTGGTTGCATTTTGTGCTGCTGGGGGTGGTGGTACAACCAGTTATTAAGTTTAAGGGGGAAATAACTTTTTCACATGGGTGATATGGGTTTTTGATTACTTTTTTCCTTAAATAAATGAAGCAATTAAACAACATATCTTTTGTGTTTACTCGGGGTCCCTTTGTCTAATATTACATTTTTGTCTATATATCTGAAGCCATTTAACGTGACAAATGGGCAGGAATAGACAAGAGGCAAATACTTTTTCACGAGACTGAAGTCTAAGGTTTTTGGTCATCTGTTTCCACCTTCATAATGAGGTGTGATTGGAAGCAGAAATTATGATTTTTAAGAAGCACAAATTACTTCCCGGTCCCATCGATCTGTTCTGGTGGAAGTGTGTGTGTGTATATTGCAGTTGTGTTCTGGGAGCGATGCTGACATCCATTTTTGTAAGTTTCTCTGGGTAAGAATGTTTGTAAAAGTAATTGCAGTGTGATGTGATGTGATGCACTTGCTCCTGCTGCAGTTTTTGAGGTATTGTGTCTGACCTGAGCTGAGTTTGCAATGCAGAACTGTACAATAAAACACAGAACTACAGAAAGGATGGGCGAGGGTTTGGATTGTTTATATTGTTGCAGCTCTGGATTGAAGCGAACGTTTAGCCAGGGTTGCGGGTTTTCACTGAGCACGTGCTGCTTATTAACCGCTGTACTGGGCTGGGGTGGCACGGTGGTGCAGTGGGTAGTAGTTTGAATCTCGTCTTGGGGCCTTTCTGTGTTGGGTTTGCATGTTCTCCCCGTGTCCGTGTGGGTTTACTCCCACAGCCCACAGACACGCGGGTGAGGTTAATTGGAGACTCTAAATTGCCCATAGGTATGAGTGTGTGAGTGAATGGTGTGTGTGCCCTGCGATAGATTGGCGGCCTGGCCAGGGTGTATTCCTTCCTCTCTCAATGCATGCTGGGATTGACTCCCCCCGCGATATAGATAATGGATGGATGTACTGGGCTATGCAGGAACAGGCATGGAATTAGGCACGTTCTGTTTTATTTTTTTATTTTATTTTTTTATTACAGCACCTAGTCTACCGTCAAGGCTGATGGGAACAGTTCTATCTAGCAAATCTATAGTTTTTCACATGCCATAGTCATTGCTATGTGACGTCTCCTCCTTTTAATTCTTTTACTTTACCAGAGTAACGCTTAATACTCACTGTCAACCCATAGTAACATAAACCAGTGGTCCAGTGTAAAGAATGTAAATTTGCTGGAAGGAATACCACTTTAAATCTCCACCAGTTTTTTTTTTTTTAAATTTGGGAAAGATGTTAGTTGTGTCACAGCTAATGCCGCAAACTAACATCGTTCTCAGCTAACAAATGTAGAGGGGACTGTGAGTATGTGCCATTTGGCTACTGTGCTGCTTAAAAATGATTCATGTGTGTCTATACTCGAGCCCTTTGGGTCCACATTGCTATGTCAGGCAATTCTAGGTTAATGGATACATCTGTTTCTGAGCTAATAGATTAATTTGGAGACATAGTGAGCAGAACAGCAGTGAGCAACCTGTAATGCAGTCAAGAGGAGATCAACATCGACTTTTTGAATTATTAAATCAAAAGTGTACTCGGTTTGTACAAAAACCCTGCACTGTCATTTCCAGTTATTCTTCTTTTTAAAAAAATATAATTGCATGTGGATAACGATGTAATCCAGTTACTATATCTACTAATGTATACTCATGTTCTTTGAAGGCAGGTCTAAGGGGAACATGGGGTACTTGTATCATTGTAATCCGGTTCCAGTTAAGGTACAAGAAGGGTTTGTGGAAGATGAACAACGGCTCTGTTGTTCAAAATCATAACCTTCAGAATTTCCACATTTGCACAAGCAGTTCACTTGACTTCCAGAATTGGAATATAACGCATTTTTCATAGTTTCTTGTGTTAAATCGGACAAATAGTATTATTATAAAATCTTTATTTATTAGCATTTTTCCACATTTACAAATGAGTGGATTGACTGAGCTAATTATGAAAATGAAGGCACAGAACTATATCGTGTGCAAGTTGAATTGTACCTTTTTTTGTCATTATTATTCTTTTTTTTAGGAATTACCTGGAGAAAATGTGTCTCTGGCCACAATCCCCTGTTAAAACAAATTTGAATATGTATGAATGTACATGCATACGAGGTGTATGAACATACGTATAGGTCTAGGCTATATGTATAATTAGTTCTTCAAACAGTAATTCACAAAATGAATATGAATGTGTAATGCAACACATAATTGCTGCTGGAAGACATATGTTAGTAGATATCAGGCACAAGGCGAGGCCAAGGGTAACATATATTCTGGTCAAACAGATTATTTACCTGCGGCTTAATTAACCATCCCCATCCTCCGGTGAGCTTACCCAGTTTAGGACACTGTGTCTCCAGTTCTCCTTCAGTCTGTACCAGAATGTCGACAGCTGAAAGCTGTATGTGTGGGGAATGAAGACAGCACAGCACAGGCGAGGTTACCTGTATGGGGAATGAGGAAAGCACAGCACAGGTGAGGTTACCTGTGTGGGGAATGAAGAAAGCACAGCACAGGTGAGGTTACCTGTGTGAGAGGAGTGAGGGACGTGGGGCACAGGTGAGGGTACCTGTGTGAGAGGTATGAGGGAGAAACAGCACAGGTGAGGGTACCTGTGTGAGAGGAATGAGGGAAACACAGCACAGGTGAGGTTACCTGTGTGAGAGGTATGAGGGAAACACAGTACAGGTTAGGGTACCTGTGTGAGAGGAATGAGGGAAGCACAGCACAGGTGAGGTTACCTGTGTGAGGAGTGAGGGAAGCACAGCACAGGTGAGGTTACCTGTGTAAGTGGCAGACGTGTAGTTAGATGGGAACGCAGCACAGTGAGGTTACCTGCGTGGGCTGAGACCTGTGCTTGGATAATGCTCGTGAGCTCCAGCCATTGCTGAGCGGGTTCTCTCTCGCTACCGCTCGGCTGGGGACTCCAAGGTCACCGTGACAACGGCAGTGCAGGCAGACAGAGTGACGCCTCTGATGTGCTGCATAGCAATGTCTGCGTGTTCTCTTATGCCTGCGGTGCTGGTGTGTGTGTGTGTGTGTGTGTGCGCGTGCGCGTGTGTGTGCGCCTGTGTGCACCTGTGTGTGCGCCTGTGTGTGCGTGTGCGCCTGTGTGTGTGTGTGTGTGTGTGTGTGCATGCCCTTCCATTATCATAAAATGTAATGGGTTTATTGCTGTGCAGTTGCATCACATACGTGACTGGAGGACATGGTGTTCTCATTATGTTTTCCAGCTGTCCGCTTGTTAGCGGTGGCGAGGGTCATTCTGTACGGTAATAAAACCAAACAGGCTCGCTTTACCCCTCAAATTCGGTGTTCCGCTCTTTAACTGAACGCCATCACTCATTAAAATTACCTTTAATTAGTGCTGAGAGAGCGCGGCCTCGGCACACGCTGTCTTTCTTTAATAATGCATGAGTGCGTGAAAAAGACGGCCCGCTGTTCAAGATGGATATTCATACTGCCAGAGTGGACATAACAAAGGCCCGCACCGAAATAAAAAAGTTTAACAACCTCTCCACTCCTTCCTTTCTCTCTTCCTCTCTCCTGCTCGCCGCCTCCTCCTCTATCATTCTCTCTAACTCCCTCCTTCCTCTGTCCCTCCCTCTCTCGGTTTCTCTCTCTCCCCAATCCTGTCTCTCCATCTGCCCCCCTTCCCTCTCCTCCTCCCTCTCCCTCTCTCTTTCTCTTTCTCTGTCTCTCTCCCCTCTTCTTCAGATTTTTTAAGTCGGTGTTCTAGAGCTCCATTTCCGTCAGTCACCAGTAGCGATTGTGACATCAGCATTAGAATGTTCCCTCATGAACATTCTAATCACACATTGGTCGTCTTACACCGTAAAGGGTCGAGGCTGAGCAGCAGCCCAGCATCTGCGCACCCCTGTCCCTGACACCCTGGGGGGGCGGGGGTGGGGGGGAGGGGGCAGGGGGATAATTGGGGCCACTGAATGTGTGTGCCCCGTCGATCTCCGGCTGACCCAAATGCTTTCACAAAGGGACTACAATTTGCACAAGGTTAATGAACTGTTCTGATTCAGTATTCTCTATCCTAATTACCCCATAGATGTTACATTACTGCCATTTAGCAGAAGCTCTTATCCAGAGCAACTTGCATTGCTTTTAGCATTTGTAGCGTCCAAATATATATCTGGGTACTGAAGTGATTTAGGTTAAGTACCTTGCTCAAGGTATTCCTACCCTAGATTTGAACCTGCAACCTTTAGGTGTCAAGTCCAGGACTTGAGTCAAGGTTTGTGTTCTAGTCTCTCTCAGTTTCAGATCCTATCCCAGATTATTCGCACACAGCCTGTGTGAATAATCTGGGTTAACAAGCACATCTCATTTGCACTCCGCACCAGTGCTTTTGACTGCATTGGTCGGTTGTGTCCCGTCCTGCTTTTGTACGAAGACGCCCCATTCCTCACGCTTGGCATCCATTGGTGGATTCAGCTGGCGCGGCCCTGGTGGGGGGGCCGAGCACATTTCGCTTCGAGCCCCAGGGGTGTACCTGGAGGGGGGGGGGGGGGGGGGCGGTTTAAGGGTTGCCCACCTGTACGTCGAGACTCCGCCCACTCGCTTACGGAGCCCTGCCGCACGCCAGCAGGTACAGGTGAGCCGCACGCCAGCAGGTACAGGTGAGCCGCACGCCAGGGTTTTGAGATTGGAGGCCTGGTAATCCTCTCACCACCCTCCACCCTGACGCCTTCTTCATGGTCTGCACCACCGAGAGGGGGGGCTCAGACCACAAGTAAAACACGCACGCACACACGCACACACACTCACATACACACAGACACGCAAACGCACACAGACAGACACACACACACAGACACAAACACACACAGACACACACGCACACACACACGCACACACACGCACACGCACACACACACACTTGCGCAAATGACCCACCGCCGTGATTATAGCAGGTGGTGGTGAAATGGCGCCTGCCTGCCACCAGAGGGCGCAACTGTACCGCTACGCGCGAGGACCCCGATTCCGCCCGCCGAACGGAGATGTTTACCGCCGGGAGGAAAGGTGGGCACGTGTCGCCAGCGATCATGACTGGGTATGTTTTAATTATCGCGAAAGATTTATGGATTCTCTGTTCAAATTTTTTAATTGGTTCGAAACGACATCAGCGTCTGCTGTGTCTGAGGGGTTGGGGGTGGGGGGGGGGAGGGGGAGGGGGGGGGGAGTGGATGTGTCACATTCAATTTACACCTACCTGCAACCACTGCCCCCTCAGAGGAGGAGCACACGGGCTGTTTCTCCTCCACAGGGCTGACCTCTGCGTGCGTGTGTGTGTGTGTGTGTGTGTGTGTGTGTGTGTGTGTGTGTGTCTGTGTGTGCGCGTGCGTGCGTGCGCGTGTGTGTCACGTCTCGCTTGTGCTGTCCCGGGGACAGAGAAATGTGTTTGAACAAAAAAAAGGGGAAAGGGGGAGTTTTAGGGCGAAGCGGCCACCCGCGGGACTGAGTCACGTCACGTCACGGTCGAGCGAGCGAGCGAGAGGGCGAGCGAGAGAGAGGGTGAGCGAGAGAGAGAGCGAGAGAGCGAGAGAGGAGAGAGAGAGAGAGAGAGAGAAGAGAGAGAGAGAGAGAGAGAGAGAGCGAGAGAGCGAGCGAGAGAGAGAGAGAGCGAGCAAGAGAGAGAGAGACGAGAGGCGAGAGCGCACGCACGCGTTTCCACCTCACTGCACGCAGCATGGCCGTGTGACCACGCCGTACGGGCTCCTGGCAGCAGAGAGTCTGCCGAGCCGTCGCACTGCGCTGGGTCCAGCGGGAGTGTGTTGGGTCAGCTGGTCTACAAAGAAAGCCACACTTTCACCATTTTTTTTTTAAAACATTCATTCACAGGTCCCCCCCCCCCGCGCTGATGACGGTCGCAGGTCCGCACCCCGTACCCCCCCCCCCAGCTCCCGCCCCCCCTCCGCAAAGCGCCTGGCTGAGGTGCCACGGTCTGGGTTGGCCCGTTGTGTTATGGCAGCTTGGTTCACTTCACTGAACGGGCTCCTGGAATGGCATTTCAGAGTTTGAATGCGCTTTCGATTCGCCCAGAGTTTTTGTTGTCAACTGAAAAAAAAATTTTCGATACATTTTTACTTTTGAACACATTTGTGCTGTCCTGCCAGTATTGATTGTGCAATGGCTGGTTCAGGGGCGTTCGATGGTTCGTGGTCTAAAGCAGGCATCTCCAAAGCAGCTTGTGCGGTGGCCTTGCGCCTCATACAAAGCTGTGTGTGTGTGAACAGCGCCTTATTATTCTGCCAGAAATGAAATGTAATCTTATTTTTTTGATGGGAAATATTTTTTTTTTTGTAAGACCGCCACACTCAAGGCATTTTAGGCTCGGCTTCCCGACATCGGAATCATTACACGGATCACTGGGAATAAACCGCTCGCACTGCTAGAGGGCGGAGAAAGACAGGAATACCGACACAATATTACATTTCTTTTTTTTTTAAACACACTTCGTTTTGTTCTGAACTCTGAGTAATCAGTATGGTTCTTTGCTTCACGCGGCTCGCGTAGCCTACTTCAGGGTAAATTGTGGTTGTGGGTGGTGTGACATTGCTGTCCAGTACCCCCCCCCCCCCGTAAATGAGAAGGGATTTGTGGGGCATGTGTTAATGGGGTCTCACGAGGGTAGGGTTTTGCCGGAACATTCCACAGCCGCGACGCGAATGCTATTTTTAGCTCGGAGTCCAGTCAGGAGGCTCAGGTGAGCTCTGCACAGGGTCACAAAATCAGCAGCGGCCTTACGCCCCGAGGCCCTGAGGGGAGGGGAGCCGGTCCTGAGGAGCTGCCTCTGCCCGTGGGAGGGAGGGAGCCGGTCCTGAGGAGCTGCCTCTGCCCGTGGGAGGGAGGGCCGGTCCTGAGGAGCTGCCTCTGCCTGTGGGAGGGGAGGGGAGCCGGTCCTGAGGAGCTGCCTCTGCCCGTGGGAGGGGAGGGGAGCCGGTCCTGAGGAGCTGCCTCTGCCCGTGGGAGGGGAGCTCGGGGGCGGAACAGAGCCGCGGGCGGGACGGAGGGGCCGGGAGAGCGGTCCAATCAGCAGAGGAGTCCGCCTACGCGGTGTCCTCCACGCCTTCACACACACCCGGTGTGTGCCAGGTCACGGTAGCGCCGGGGGGCGGGGGTGCGGGGGGCACAGCACAGCACAGGAGGTGCGGGGGTCCGTCAGTTCTCCGCACACCTGCCAACGCTGCCCGCCCACAGCCAAACGCTGATTCAGGA
The DNA here is from genome assembly GCF_018555375.3 of Anguilla rostrata. Taxonomy (NCBI): domain Eukaryota; kingdom Metazoa; phylum Chordata; class Actinopteri; order Anguilliformes; family Anguillidae; genus Anguilla; species Anguilla rostrata. The sequence goes on from NC_057935.1 coordinate 56,878,929, forward strand.
TAGCAGCGCTGAAAAAGACAGACTCTGCCGCTCGTGTTTAACATTCTCCGTGTGTTCGCTGGTAATGGGCCTCTCTTTGACGCACAGATGTGGGCGAGAGCTGCTTTCTGTGTGTTTTTTTTGTTGTTTTGTTTTTTTCCGCTCTTTTGTGAAGGTCTGTAAGAGCTGACGAAGGGGGCCATTTTGTTCCAGACAGCGAGGAGCTCAGGTAATGGCCTCAAAGTTAAAAGGACGCACAGTTTGCTTTTGACCTTGGCACAACACCCCCCCCCCCCCCCGCTACCCCCTCCAAAGGTGTAACCTTGAGCTAGTTTCCATGGCTACACATATCTGCAGCTGGAAGAGAGAGCCTGTCTGTACAGAAAGGACAGATCACCCTCAGTGATGGACTAATGTGCAGGCTCTGCTTGGCCGCTGTGTTGGCGTTGATTGACGCTGTGATTGGGTAGCTCGGGGTTACAGCGTTGGCCTGTAGCTGAATGTTGAGCAGCTGTGGCTGTGATGGGCTGCAGCTTTGCTGTGTGGGAGTGATAGATGTGTGTGTGTGTGTGTGTGTGTACAGGCATTATATTCCTGCCTGTGTGCATGTGTGTGTGTGTGTAGGCATATATTCCTGTCTGTGTGTGTGTCAGCATACATTCCTGTGTGTGTGTGTGTGTGTGTGTGTGGGTGGGTGTATGTATGTGTCAGCATACATTCCTGTCTGTGTGTGTGTGTTTGTGTGTGTGTGGGTGTGTGTGTGTGTTTGGGTGTGTGTGTGTGTGTGTGGGTATGTGTGGGTGTTTGGGTGTGTGTGTGTGTGTGTGTGTGTTTGTATGTGTGTGTGTGTGTGTGTGTGAGTGTGTGTGAGTGTCTGTGAGTGTGTGTGTGGTGTGTGTGTGTGTGTGTGTCCTGCTGCAGTAACTCCCCTGGAGTGGCCTGGTTCCCTAGCCTGTCAGGTGTTGAGCAGTGATCAGCTGACTGATGTGTGTCATCACCTGGAGGGCCCTGCACTGTGGGGACGGACTTACACACCTGCAGTGTGGGGACAGACTTACACACCTGCACTGTGGGGATAGACTTACACACCTGCACTGTGGGGACAGACTTACACACCTGCAGTGTGGGGACAGACGAGCCAGACCGGGTACTGCTGCACACAGGTGTACAGAACACACACACACACACACACACATACATGCCTCGATTCACACAAACGACGCTACATCACAACAGACAGCACACACTACACACACACACACACACACACACACACATCACGCACACTCGCACACACACACTCACACACACACACACACACACACACACACACACTCACGCACGCACACACACACATACACACTCTTGGAAGCCGTCCCCTGCAGCAGCTCTGGGTTGAGGAGTCATATCTCATCTGTGGAGCTTCCATCACTGCCAATCAGAGCTCTTAGCTGGGTGGGGGGGGGAGGGAGGGAGGGGAGGGGAGGGGGGGCTGCTCTGGGCCAGACACTCCACATGGGGGGGGCGTTCTCTGCCATGGCACAGATGGCTGTGAGATAAATCTTTCATATTTTCTCTCTCTGTAGCCCGTCAGTGGAGGTTTTTTTGGGTACAGTAGGTGACTTAGAGGCAGATGTATGCTGGATAATGATCTGGAGGGACGGATGTACGGACTGTTCCCCCCATAGCCGCGATCCCACGCATGCCCCCCCCCCCCGAAACACCCCCTCACGCCCCGCCCCCAGCATCACTTCTAATCAAGTCTGAGACGCTTCGTCCGGACCTGCTGCACCATCGAGCCCCGTCTTCATATTAAAACAAAGGTTGCAAATAAAGAGAGATGTGCTTCGAACGTTCTCTGTGCCGGACGGTGTTCAGCAGGTCCTGTGCCTGTGCACTGCATGGCCAAGAGAATGCGGTCACCCAAACATCACACCCATATGCGGCTGATGAACATCTCGTTCCAAAAACCACGGGCATTTTAATATGTAGTCGGTCCCCCTTTTGGTGCTATAGCAGCGCAGTGTGAAGTTTTGGGCCCTGCTGGGCTCGTATCCGAAAATGCAAATGGACTCGGAGCGCTCGCGTAGAACAGTCGTCGCAGATAAAAAAAAACGGCAGTTGCAAATGATGGAACGCAGCAGGCTCCCAGCATGCCCTGCAAACGCACAGCTATACAGTGCGCAACATGCAGGAAGTGCAGGCGGCGGGAGAGGGAGAAAAGAGAGGGAGAGAGAGAAAGAGTGGCGTCGTTTAGAGCACCGCGAAGAGGTGACTGAGAGCGGGAGAGCGGTGGAGAGAGGAAGATAAGGTAGAGAATGCAAGGGAGAGGAAGAAAGAGAGAGGGAGAGAGAGAGAGAGAGAGAGCCCCAGGGTGTGCACCCACGGGGAGACTTCAGAGCTCAGAGCCCTGCTGATAAGGCTCGGAACACAATCGCCCCGCCAGGCCCTAAGTCGGCCAATCGGCTCTGCCCGAGCTGAATATGCTCCGCCCCCCTGAAAGGACGGCGCGGGAGGGACGCCGCGGGGCGGGGCACCTCTGCGGCCCCGCCCGGCTCGGAGGGCGCCGGCTTCTTCGGAGGCCGAGGGTGAGAAGGCGGGGCTCGGTTTGGGGTAACGGCACGTTCCCCGGGGGACAGTTAGGGCACTGACTACAGACCACTGACCACAACTGAGCCACTGACCACACACCACTGACCACAACTGAGCCACTGACTGCAGAAAGAAAGGCACAGACGCCCCCCCTTTAAGGCCGAACACAGGTGTGCCGTAATCGCAAATCCCACTTTCCCACAATCCTTTGCTCTCACAACCCCAACTGGGAATGGCCCCCTGGTGTTTGTGGTTGCATTGAAAGGAAGGCGTGCGACTGACAGGGAACTCAAAGAACGTGCATGTGAGGGTGCTGAGAGGTATGTGAGCAGTGTGTGTGTGTGTGTGTGTGAGTGAGTGTGTGTGCAGGTGCTGTATGTGTGTGTGAGTGTGAGTGTGTGTGTGTGTGTGTGTGTATGTGTGTTTGTGTGTGAGTGAGTGAGTGTGCGTGTGTGTGTGTGTGTGTGTTTGTGTGTGAGTGAGTGTGCGTGCAGGTGCTTTATGTGTGTGCGTGTGTGTGCGTGTGTGTGCGCGTGTGGGAAGTATGGGCAGACATTCGTGCTAGCAGAAATTTTATTTCCAGTGCATAACTTGAATTTGCATTACAATAATTTGAATTTGTAATGTCTAAGATGAATTATTGTATTAAAGCTGACTTTGAATTGCATAACCTGAATTTGTATTGCATTATGTGAAATTGAATGTGATGGTTTGAAATTTAATTCGGTCTTCATTGCATTACATTTTAAAAATAAGTATGCACACTGCGTTGTGTGTGGGTGGCGCATTTGTGTAAAGCTTGTGTGTGCCTGTGTGTGTGTGCATGTGCTTGTGTGTGTGTGTGTGCTTGTGTGTGTGTGTTGTGTGTGCATGTGCTTGTGTGTGTGTGTGTGTTTGTGTGTGTGTATAATCTGCCCCGAAAGGAGTCCGCCATGTTCCCACAGCTCAGCTCCAAAGCTCCTTTGTTGTTGGGATTTAGGGGTTCAGGGGTGCAGTGTCTGCACGATGACTACCCACATCCCCCTCCCCCGCCCCAACCCCCACCCACCCACACTCTCCACCCCCGCCCCAACCCCCACCCACCCACACCGCTTCACGGCGCTGTCAGTTGGCTAATGCCTGCAATCGCTCTCAGATCAGAGGACCTGGCAACAGCGCCCCCCTGAGGCAGGACACAGTTACACACGGGGAAAAAATAAACACCCACACACACCGGCCAGCTTCATAAAAATGGAGCAGAATTCAGAAACACTGCACTTAGATTCAGGATTATACACACACACACACACACACACACACACACACACACACACTCAGGCTCAAGCTTTACACAGATACACCACCCACACACACACACACACACACTCAGGGTCAAGCTTTACACAGATACACCACCCACACACACACTCACAGACACAGACGCATGCACGCACGCACACACACACACACAAGTGCACAGACATGCACACGTGCTCCCTCATACACAGATATCTACACACTCACTCATGCATACACACACATACATACTGCATATACACAGACATACCCTCATTCGCACACACTGTCTCTCTCACACACATGCACACACACACACACACACACACACACCGTATATACACAGACGTACCCTCATTCGCACACACTCTCACTCTCTCTCTCTCACACACACACACACACAAATAAATGTACCCAGAAACACACACATGCTCATATCCAAAGCCCACAGAAAGCAGTGTGAAGGAAACCTGATATTTAATCTTCTCCTGTGTGTTGATGTTGAAATAGTGTACGAGGTGAGAGCGACTGCAGACCCTTATAATCGATACCTCATTTCTCTCTGGCTCCAGGGATAGAGATGAAATCGCTTTTTCTCGTTTCTTTTTAATCACCGGGATTCACAGCTGCTTGAAACACCCCAGCGTCGAACCCCTCCCGCCCTCCTCTTCATTTTTTGTTTTCCCCCTCTTTCTTTTTCTCTTTCTCCTTTTTCTCTTGGATTCAGGAAATGTTTTTTTTGTTTTTGTTTTGCATTTGAATACTCATATGTCCCCCAACACGAGCTGCATCAGCGCGGCAGTGTTAATTGATGTTGACTGATGAGGCTTTGATTGCCGTTCAGAAGCACCTGCGACGTCTCAGGTAAACGTGCGTGCGCTGAGGAGGGCGGCCTTAATCCGGAGAGGATCGGTGTTGTCTGCGTGAAAAGATTGGCATTGCGTGGCGTTCGAGAAGGACCGGCGATGTAGAAGAAACTAGAGCGACGTTCACCTGATTAAATATGAGCGACAGTGTCAGATCAGGCTAATGCACCAGCGCAGGTTAGCTATGCTAACCGAGAGAACCAGAGAGTAACGATGCAACATGACTAATGCACCAGCGCAGGTTAGCTATGCTAACCGAGAGACCGAAGAGTAATGATGCGATATCGCTAACGCACTAGCGCAGGTTAGCTATGCTAACCGAGAGACCGAAGAGTAATGATGCGATATCGCTAACGCACTAGCGCAGGTTAGCTATGCTAACCGAGAGACCGAAGAGTAATGATGCGATATCGCTAACGCACTAGCGCAGGTTAGCTATGCTAACCGAGAGACCGAAGAGTAATGATGCGATATCGCTAACGCACTAGCGCAGGTTAGCTATGCTAAAGGAGAGACCAAAGACTAATGATACGATATCGCTAACGCACTAGCGCAGGTTAGCCATGCTAACGAAGAGACCAAAGAGTAATGATACGATATCGCTAACGCACCAGCGCAGGTTAGCTATGCTAACGGAGAGACCAAAGACTAATGATACGATATCGCTAACGCACTAGCGCAGGTTAGCCATGCTAACGAAGAGACCAAAGAGTAATGATACGATATCGCTAATGCACCAGCACAGGGTAACTATGCTAACGGAGAGAACCAAAGAACAAATCCTGAATACATTCAGATTACAACACTTACAGGCTTCAAGAAAAAAATCATTAAATGATGAAAAATTGCCATAGCAGAAAGTGGTTAAAAAAAAACTTTTTGGGGTTCTAGGGAGTGGGAATGGGAATGGGAGGTGGCAGTGTAGTGTAATGGGTAAGGAACTGGTCTTGTAACCTAAAGGGCACAGGTTTGATTCCTGGGTGAGACACTGCCATTCTTACGCTTGTATACTGTATATCTGGCTGTATAAAAATTTTTAAAAAAGTTGTGTCATAAATATGGCTGACAGGTTCTGCTGTGCTGATTCCCCCAGGACCTTTCGTCCTCCACTGGGGCACAGTACAGAGACGCTGGGCAGAGCCAAGATGGAAGACTGCCTGTGAGACTGTCTGTGGGGAGCCAAGAAGGGAGATTCTCTGTGAGGAGCCAAGATGGAAGACTGTCTGTGAGTGCTGGCTGCTTATTTAACAGATCTGCTCCGGTACCCTGCGCCTGTGTTGGCGGTGGGGAAGGAAATGGGAGGGGTGGGGAAGGGGAGAGAGGAAGATGGAGGAGAGACTGAAGAAGTGAAGGGAGAGAGAGGATGGTGGGAGTGGAAAGAGGGAGAGAGAGGAGGGCAGTGACCGGTTGCTGGGGTGCAGACCCCACACCGGTGTTCGCTGGTGTTATGCGCTTCAGTGGGCCTGCGGGCTCCACGGGTCAGCTCCTCTGAGATTTGGGCTGAGACAGTGATATGGGCACTGTGGAGCCCTGAGCTCAGACACACACACACACACACAGCCCTGTACAGAGAGACCACACACACACACACGCGCACACACACGCACACAGCCCTGTACAGAGAGACCACACACACACACACACACACACAGCCCTGTACAGAGAGCCCACACACACACACACACACGCGCACACACACGCGCACACAGCCCTGTACAGAGAGCCCACACACACACACACACACACACAGCCCTGTACAGAGAGCCCACACACACACGCGCACACACACGCGCACACAGCCCTGTACAGAGAGCCCACACACACACACACACACACACACACACACGCGCACACAGCCCTGTACAGAGAGCCCACACACACACACACACACACACAGCCCTGTACAGAGAGCCCACACACACACACACACACACACGCACACACACGCGCACACAGCCCTGTACAGAGAGCCCACACACACACACACACACACGCACACACACGCGCACACAGCCCTGTACAGAGAGCCCACACACACACACACACACACACGCCCTGTACAGAGAGCCCACACACACACACACACACACACAGCCCTGTACAGAGAGCCCACACACACACACACACGCGCACACACACGCGCACACAGCCCTGTACAGAGAGACCACACACACACACACACACACAGCCCTGTACAGAGAGACCACACACACACCACACACACGCGCACACACACGCGCACACAGCCCTGTACAGAGAGCCCACACACACACACACACACACACACAGCCCTGTACAGAGAGCCAACACACACACACACACACACAGCCCTGTACAGAGAGACCACACACACACACACACACACACGCGCACACAGCCATGTACAGAGAGACCACACACACGCACACACACACACACAGCCCTGTACAGAGAGACCACACACACACATACACGCACACATACACACGCGCGCACACACGCACACACAAGCACACATACACAAACACCCACGCACGCACACACATGCACACGCACACACACACGCACACATACACAAACACCCACGCACGCACACACACGCACACGCACACATACACAAACACCCACGCACGCACACACACGCACACATACACAAACACCCACGCACGCACACACACGCACACACACACATACACAAACACCCACGCACGCACACACACGCACACATACACAAACACAAACACAAACACCCACACACACGTGTGCTAGTGCGTTTCATGCATATTGATGCGGACGGGTTGATATCGGCGCGCGGGATTGGCTGCCTCGGTGCGGATCACGGGATTGGCTGCCTCGGTGCGGATCACAGGATTGGCTGCCTCGGTGCGGATCACGGGATTGGCTGCCTCGGTGCGGATAACAGGATTGGCTGCCTCGGTGTGGCTCGCGGAATTGGCTGCCTCGGTGCAGATCGCAGGATTGGCTGGCTCGGTGTGGAGCGTGGGATTGGCTGCCTCGGTGCAGAGCGTGGGATTGGCTGCGGCGCGGCTCGTGGGATTGGCTGCCTCGGTGCGGATCGCGGGATTGGCTGCCTCGGTGCAGCTCGCGGGATTGGCTGCCTCGGTGCGGATCGCGGGATTGGCTGCCTCGGTGCGGATCGCAGGATTGGCTGGCTCGGTGTGGAGCGTGGGATTGGCCGGCTCGGTGCGGAGCGTGGGATTGGCTGCGACGCGGCGCACTGTGTGACAGGCCCGGCACGGCTGCCTGCTGGCCCTTCCGTAGCGGCTGAACCGTTTGATGAGCTGAGCTGAAATAAATGAGATTCGCCGTCTCTGCTGACACAACAACCGCTAACCGTCTGCTGTGGAGGGAGGGAGGGAGGGAGGGAGGGAGGGAGAGAGGGAGGGAGGGAGAGGGAGGGAGGGAGGGAGGGAGGGAGGGAGGGAGAGAGATAGATAGATAGAGAGAGAGAGAGAGAGGGAGAGGAAGGAAAAGGGAGAGAGAGGGAGCGAGACGAGATGGGCTGTCTCCACGCTGCCTTGAAAACATGAACAAAAAAACATTAATAATTTGCCTGTGTCTGCACACCAGGTTTCTGTTAGGACAGGAAGCAGCACACACACACACACACACACACACACCCACTCGCACACACATACCCACATGCACACGCACACCCACTCGCACACACACCTGCACACACATACCCACACGCACACACACCCACCCACTCGCACACACACACCCACACCCACACACACACACACACTCGCACACACCCCTACACATATTGTATACAAATACACACACGTTGCATACACGCAGACACACATATAGTACTCACACACATACACACACATGTGCATGCACATATGCACACAGAAGAATTATGAAATCATATGTCCTAAATTCTTTGAAGTTATTTTAGAATTGCTGTTTAAGAAGTGGTCCCTTTGGTGCAGTTTCTCAATCTGTTTATGACATGCTAATTGCATGTTAATAGCTGTTTACTAACTATTTCCTATTAATATTACTGAGCTAAAAAAGCTGCTGTAATCTGTTATCTTGAAATCGTTTCTAATTGAGCACCAAGGTAATAGAAATAACAGCAGTTATTATAAAAGCCCTAATGCACTGATGAGATGTAGTGGCTTATATAAAGTGGTTCAAAGCCTCTGTCTCTGGACAGTATTATTGCATGTAATAAGGGACCCATAAAAGTAAAAGTAAAACAGTGCAACTGAAAGAGTCCGTTAGGGACACATGAAACAGACTGAAACCAGAAATAAAACATGAATCTGCTCAACTGCTAGTGTACATTAAATAAAGTTACTGCAACTAAAAAAAGTTACTTAGACAAAAAAAAAAACATGGCCTCATTTCTATCTTTCTTCTCAGATGTAAGATCACAAATATGTGATCTGAATGTTTGTAACTGAACGTTCTAATGCTGATGTAACAGTCACTACTGGTAACGGGATGAGATGGAGTTCTAGAACACTGGCAAAAAACCTAAACCTGAAAACCTATTCAAAGGGTTAAATGTATTTTTTTTTTCCTTCAAAATATAATTCCACATTCTCCTTTTTGTACCCAATACAGATTTCCCAATCACAGCTGTGGGTCTGCCCAAGGGTGCCCTGTAAGAGGGCCTACACTGGCATGAGCTTCCTGCAAAAAAATGTCCTGCCAACCCCTGCTTCTGTCTGCTAGCCTTAGGCCCAAAACGTACCCCCCCGTAAGCGCGCGAACGTAGACCAGTCCATTTGCGGTCGCGTTCTAAAACGTGTCGCCTGAAATTCTTAACGCAACGCAGGCGCGAGCTGCAGTGTCGGGCGTCACAGCGAGGGGGCGCTACAGCAGGCAACGGCAGGACGAAGCCGTCTTCTTCCGTTCGCGTTTTCCTCCGCTCTGTCTTTTCACCGCTGTCCTGGATCGCCCCCTGGAGGACTGGAGATTATTAACCTCCACAGGGACGTGAGTGTGTGCAGTGCGTTGGCACGGCGATGTAATGTGCGTGTTCCAGGCCTTAGTTGCTGCACCAGTCCGTGGACACCTGTGGAAACCACAGGAGGCGCTGTTGCTCAATGAGGTGAGCACTATCAATTTATCCATATTCATATTTACATTCATATTCATATTTGTTATTGTGTTGGTATCATCCTCAACCCTCAAGCACGCATATCTTATGTAATTGATTGCATTTTTTTATGGCTTTTGTTCATGCATGTTATCTGTACATATTTATGAGTTTCGCTTTGGGGGGAATCCAAGGCTAGCGCACGTTAGCTTGCGTTCGGTTGTTTAATGGTGCTGTACGGATCTACACTTGCCGGTCTGGTAATACTGTCAGCCAAATGCAAGCCACAATGCCTCCATTTCCACCTGTTCTAACAGCTACTGGGGAATTGTTTCAAAAACATATGATTTTCATTCAAAAGCAATTAATTCAGTTGGGGGAAACGCATAGCAGGGGTTATCAGGAACCATTAAAATCTCTGGTGAAATATTTATATCTCCCAGTCCTCATGGAGACGGGGAGGGGGGGGGGTTGGGGAGAGAAAAAAAACCCCATGATAATAATAATGAGACGATAATAGTCATAGTAATAGTAATAATGCTGATGGAGTCCATCTGAGCAGGGTTAATGTGGGTTACTCAGTTCTCCTGCAGCCCCGTGCGTCCCCGCCACAAACTTCTATCGCAGGTAAGATGGCCGCACCGAGACTACTTAGGCATTCAGTCCGTCGCTGCCCCGTGGAGCAGCGTTTTATCTCTCTCTCTCTCTCTCTCTGCTCTCGCTCTCTCTTGCTCTCCTCTCTCTCTTGTCTCTCTCTCTCTCGCTCTCTCTCTCTCTCTCCCTCTTTCTCTCTTGCTCTCCCTCTCTCTCTCCTGCTCTCTCTCTCCCTCCCTCTCTCTCTCCCTCCCTCTCTCTCTTCCCCCCCCACTCTTTCAGCCGGCTGCTGATTGGCCATAATTACGGTACGAGGCTTTTTGAGAGAGCTTCCTAAAAACATCAACATTTCAGCGCGCGGTTCTGCGTGGGGCTGAGGGAGGGGCTGAGGGAGGGGCTCAGGGCTCAGGGAGGTGCTCAGGGAGGTGGTGGTGGGGGGGGGGGGTCACACAGATGTGTGATTAGAGGGGAAACAGGCTGGAGGCCTCGATCAGACTGCCGGGTTCTGAGGTCACAGTAATGCTGCGCTCTGATTGGGCCAGAGAAACAGAGTGTGAACCTTGCTTCTGTACAGACGCATACACACATATGTTCACATGCACACACACACACATAAGAACATTTACACACACATACACACACACGCACACACACACACACATTCACACACATAAGAAAATTTACACACACATACACACACACACACACACACACACACACACACACATACACACACACACACACACTCACACACACACACACACGGAATCAGTGTGTTGGTGGCTCTGTAGTTTGTGCTGTACCCTCCAGCCCCAGTCCTGGTTTAGGGAGGGTGGGGGCTCTCTGGAACCCCCCCCCCCCCACCCCAGCACTCATTGCTCAGGCTGGTCATGGACCAGGCAGTCCTTACTTCTCTCTGTAGCGCTAATGTGATTAATCGCTATCTGGCTCTCCCTTGCGCACACACACACACACACACACTCACTCTGACAAATACCCGGTCACGCTTCCTTTATCTCCCACTTGCAGACGGCACTGTATCCCTTCAGATCTCCTTCAAAGCCTGGCGTGTGTGTGAGTGTGTGTGTGTGTGTGTGTGTGTGTGTGTATGTGTGTGCGTGCGTGTGCGTGTGTGTGTGTGTGTGTGTGTGTGCGTGTGTGTATGTGTGCGTGTGTGTTTGTGTGTCTGTGTGTAGTGTGGTTGTGCATGTGTGTGCATGTATGTGTGAGCATGTGCATGTTATGACATTCCTCCGTTTGTCTAAATATAGAAATGCACACAGATGCCACCCCACCCTGCCCCTCCCAGCAATGCATTATGGGAAATGCACAGGATTCAGATGGATACGTTTGTGAATTTTCCTTTAGATTTGATTAATTTCAAAGTGCTCAGACAGTAATGAATGTGCACACACACACACACACACACACACACGTAGGCACGCATGTCTCGCGATATGTCCTCAGTGCCACCACCGTAACCTCAGTTATTTGTTTCATGTATTTTATTCAAAAAAAAATTTGGCGTAGCCCTTGCGTCTGTGTTTAATACTGACGCTCGGAAATCTAACTGGGGGGGCCGGGGGGAGAGACGCGGGATAGCGGGGGGGGGGCGGGGGGAGAGACGCGGGATAGCGGGGGGAGTAGGCGAATCTGACGCCGTCTCGAAGCCCCGCCGCTAATGTAGCTCGTTAGCGGCGGTCATTTAGCGCCTTCGCCGTCTCCGGGGTCAGCCGCTTCGAGATGTGTGAGCGTGTGCGTGAATATCGTGCGTGAGCGTGAGCGCGCTACGCAGGAAACAGTCCGGCGAACCGAGATGTCGGTTCGCCGGGGGGCTTAAAATAAAAATGAAATGCGGGAGGAATCTCAGGGGAGCCATGTTTAGGGTTTAAATGGGCTGGCGCTCTCTCGCTAGCGGTTTGCTCGTGTCCGTCGCGTCGGCTTCTCGCCCCCCCGCCCACCCAGAGGCCTCCGTGGAATTTAAACATCCCTCAGAGGTGCGTAGAGGCTCCACCCCCCAGGACTTCACTGGAAATGGGAGCTCGGGCCTTTTGTGCCATTTTGGGGAACTCGACAAGAGTTCACTCGCTGCTCAGGTAGTGCGAGGAAGTAGATTGCCTCAAACCAATTCGGTTCGAAAACTTAATCTTCTCGGTCGGTTGGTTTACTCGCTGGGTCTCAAAGTCGTTAGAACTTTTCACTCTGCAGTTGAGTTGCAGTGACTAGTTTCGTTTTTTTTAAGCTGGTCTCACTCACTCAGTTCAGTAAGACTAGCCTTCAGGTTTGGAAGAGGACTGCGTGGAGGCCAGCTGCACGCGTGTGGGAGGTGAGCAGTCCTCACTGCTGACTGTTGTGCTACGAGGTGGGAAAAATCACTACTGATTTGGAAACAAAGCGGCCTGTTGGTTTAGAGGACCTGAACTCTCACGGAGGACAGGGGCCAGTGATCCCAAACTTTACAGGGAGCGAATATTATGGAAAATATGGAATATTATTAGTGTGCCGTGGCAAGTTTGCATTGCTGAGCATTATCGACGTAAATTGCACTGCTGTCATATTTATTTATTTGTTTGTTTACGTCTTGCTGCTGAGTTCAAGTAGCCACGGCAACAGAGCACCGCAAATCATCTCCGACGCGCCGAGATAAAAAACGTGTGCGTACTGAAAGTCGTCTTTTTAATTCGCAATTTTTAAAAATTCTTTGTTTGTGCAAAAATCGAATTTGCTTGTGAATGGGGTTGCTTATGAAGGTGCTTCCCCCCCCTCCAATCCCCAATTTACCCCCCCGCCTCGTTTACCCCCCCGCCTCCTTCCCCTCCCCGTCAAACATTGTGTAGGCTGCTCTGTGCCTCACTGCGAACTATAGTGCCAGTTCCCCCCCACCCCCCCTTTCCCATGCCCCCCCCCCCCGCTCTCTCCTCAGCTGGCCCATTTCATCTGAATTATCCCCCCGAAAATCTCCAAAGGCGCGCTGTTGTCTCTCCGGGCAACGGCTGTGTGAGATGTGCCGCCCACACTTGGCACGGCACTCTGCCTGGCACAGGACTCTGCCTGGTACAGGACTCTGCCTGGCACAGGACTCTGCCTGGTACAGGACTCTGCCTGGCACGGGACTCTGCCTGGTACAGGACTCTGCCTGGTACAGGACTCTGCCTGGTACAGGACTCTGCCTGGTCCAGAACTCTGCCTGGTACAGGACTCTACCTGGTACAGGACTCTGCCTGGTACAGGACTCTGCCTGGCAGGATATTCTGCCTGGTACAGGACTCTGCCTGGTACAGGACTCTGCCTGGTACAGGACTCTGCCTGGCAGGATATTCTGCCTGGTACAGGACTCTGCCTGGTACAGGACTCTGCCTGGTACAGGACTCTGCCTGGCACAGGACTCTGCCTGGTGTAGGACTCTGCCTGGTACAGGACTCTGCCTGGTCCAGGACTCTGCCTGGTACAGGACTCTGCCTGGCAGGATATTCTGCCTGGTACAGGACTCTGCCTGGTACAGGACTCTGCCTGGTACAGGACTCGGCCTGGCACAGGACTCTGCCTGGCACAGGACTCTGCCTGGTACAGGACTCTGCCTGGTACAGGACTCTGCCTGGTACAGGACTCGGCCTGGCACAGGACTCTGCCTGGCACAGGACTCTGCCTGGCACGGTACTCTGCCTGGCACAGGACTCTGCCTGGTACAGGACTCTGCCTGGCACAGGACTCTGCCTGGCACAGGACTCTGCCTGGCACGGGACTCTGCCTGGTACAGGACTCTGCCTGGTACAGGACTCTGCCTGGTACAGGACTCTGCCTGGTGCAGGACTCTGCCTGGTGCAGGACTCTGCCTGGTGCAGGACTCTGCCTGGTGCAGGACTCTGCCTGGTACAGGACTCTGCCTGGTGCAGGACTCTGCCTGGTACAGGACTCTGCCTGGTACAGGACTCTGCCTGGTACAGGACTCTGCCTGGCACGCGACTCTGCCTGGTACAGGACTCTGCCTGGCACGCGACTCTGCCTGGTACAGGACTCTGCCTGGTACAGGACTCTGCCTGGCAGGATATTCTGCCTGGTACAGGACTCTGCCTGGTACAGGACTCTGCCTGGCACAGGACTCTGCCTGGTACAGGACTCTGCCTGGTACAGGACTCTGCCTGGCACAGGACTCTGCCTGGTACAGGACTCTGCCTGGTACAGGACTCTGCCTGGCAGGATATTCTGCCTGGTACAGGACTCTGCCTGGTACAGGACTCTGCCTGGCAGGATATTCTGCCTGGTACAGGACTCTGCCTGGTACAGGACTCTGCCTGGCAGGATATTCTGCCTGGTACAGGACTCTGCCTGGTACAGGACTCTGCCTGGCACAGGACTCTGCCTGGCACAGGACTCTGCCTGGTACAGGACTCTGCCTGGCACGGGACTCTGCCTGGTACAGGACTCTGCCTGGCACGGGACTCTGCCTGGCACAGGACTCTGCCTGGTACAGGACTCTGCCTGGTACAGGACTCTGCCTGGTACAGGACTCTGCCTGGTACAGGACTCTGCCTGGTACAGGACTCTGCCTGGCACAGGACTCTGCCTGGCACAGGACTCTGCCTGGTACAGGACTCTGCGTTAACACGTCGGGAGACTTGGGAGAGCGGGGGATAATTAAATCTGACCTTTGTTTCGTTTTCACACCTCCTTTTTGTTTTCAACAGCTTCCGATTCCCAACCTGGTCTGCTGTTGCCGAGCGACTCTGGGCCCCGGAATGCCCTGCCCCTGTTTTGGGGTGTCTCTGCACGCCGGGCGCTGACCTCCATTATTTGAGCCGTCCCGCGGCGTGCCTTTCACCTGCTCTGCAAGGTGGGGATGAAAAAAGAGAAGAATGAATTGAATTAATCACATTCCTTCTCTTCTGCCTCCCCCTGGGGATTTGGGGGGGGGGGGGTTGTGTTTCAAAAGAAAATCATCCACCCACCCATCTGTTTATTTTATGGATAGTCTCACACACACACGCACTCAGTCACCCATGTGCGCACACACAACACATACTAGTCCTGTTTCTAGACTGCTCTGATTGGGGGAGGGGGGATTCAGTCACAGATTTTTTGGGGAGGGATTTCTTATTCAGTGTGTGACACACAGTTTATGGGCTTCTTTCATCCTTTGTATGTTGCGGTGTGTATTATAGTGCGGCTCGTAAGTACTTGGACAGCGACGCCATTTCTGGTGCTTTGGCTCTGTTCGCCAGCGCATTGGATTTGAAATGAGACAGAGAATATGAATCCAGGTGCGGACTCCTCCATGTTGGTGATCCCGAATAGGAATTACATCCTTTTTAAACCCTGCCCCCCCGTTTATAACCTCCCCATCCTGGGCTGGCCTGGCTCTGTTTCGGTCCTGTTTCTGGGCTGGCCTGGCTCTGTTTCGGTCCTGTTTCCAGGCTGACCTGGCTCTGTTTCGGTCCTGTTTCCAGGCTGGCCTGGCTCTGTTTCGGTCCTGTTTCCAGGCTGGCCTGGCTGTGTTTCGGTCCTGTTTCTGGGCTGGCCTGTTGGTCCTGTTTCAGGGCTGGCCTGGCTCTGTTTCGGTCCTGTTTCCGGGCTGGCCTGGCTCTGTTTCGGGCCTGTTTCAGGGCTGACCTGGCTCTGTTTCGGTCCTGTTTCTGGGCTGATCTGGCTCAGGGTGCCGGTCCTGTTTCTGGGCTGATCTGGCTCAGGGTGCCGGTCCTGTTTCTGGGCTGGCCTGGCTCTGTGTGTCGGTCCTGTTTGGGGCTGGCCTGGCTCTGTTTCGGTCCTGTTTCCAGGCTGGCCTGGCTCAGGGTGCCGGCCCTGTTTCCGTGTTCTCCTGGCTCTGTTTCAGTCCTGTTTCCGGGCTGACCTGGCTCAGGGTGCCGGCCCTGTTCGCTGAACAGTGATTAAGATTTATCCAGAAGCAGCGCAGCGGCGTGGGCGGGGAGCTCAGCTCCGTTAGTGATGGAGATGATCTGCCTCTCTGGCGCAATCTCTGAAGGGCTCATTGATAAAAATAACATCAGAAAGGGATGGGGGGGGGGGCGCTAGTGCTATTAAGGTCTTACTGAGGCATTCTTCTAAACCAGGTCAAAGCGTGCACATGACCCAGCAAACACAACCGCAGAGAAAGAGCACCGCCCCTCTGCCATTTCCACGCAGTGTACGCTTCAAAATGTCCGCTGTCCTCGCCTGTGCTCTGCCACGCTCTGGAGCACGGAACCTTCTGGTTAAAAGTCCCAGAATTCGTCCCAGAATCATTGTGTGTGTGTGTGTGTGTGTGTGTGTGTGTGTGCATGCGTGCGTGCGTGTGCGTGTGTGTGTGTGCGCGTGCGCGTGCGCGTGTGCATGTGCGTGTGCATGTGCGTGTGCGTGTGTGTGTGTGACTCTAAGAGTGGTTCTTGCGTATTTCTTTTTCCCCGGTTCTGTTGTGGTTGCGTGACAGAAACGGTTGACGGAGGGAGGGAGTGGGGGCGGGGTGGGGGGGTGCAGATCTGGCTGACTGCCCAAGACGGCGGCTGTGCTGGGGGACCCCGGGGGGGTGGAGGGCTCCTCTCGCTCCACTGCGTGCGTTACGGTATCCCACGCGCTCACGAGGAGCGAGGGACGCAGCTGTTCACCACCCCGCCATCGCCACGGTTACCGTGGCCATCTCTGGGCCAAGGAGCAGTTGTGTCCACCTAACCTGTATACCCTAAAGCCTCTGTGTGCGTGTGTTTTGTGTGGTGTGTTGTCCGTGTCTGCTGTGGTCTGGTGTGGTGGGTTGTGGTTGGGTGTGGTGGTGGGTGTGTGGTGGTGGTCGGTGTGGTGGTTGGTGTGTGATGTTGTTGGGTGTGGCGTGAGTGGGGCGTGTGTGCTGTGTGGGCGGGGGTCGTCTGTGTTCCCGGGACGAGGCAGCTGTTCACCACCGCCATCACGTTACGTGGCTCTCTGGTGCAAGGGCAGTGTGTGTAAACCGTACTGTGTATCTCCTTAAAGTCTGTGGTGCTGTGTGTGGTGTGTGCTGTGTGCGGTGTGGTGTGGGCTGTGTGTGGTGTGTGTGTGTATGTCTGGATCGTGTGTTGTCCCTGTGTGGTATGTCTGTGCTGCTCGTGTCGATGTGTTGTGGTGGCTGGTGTGTGTGCGTGTGTGCATGTGCTGTGTGTGTGTGCTGTGTGTGCATGTGTGCGTGTGTGCGTGCGTGCGTGTGTGCATGTACTGTATGCTCCCATGTGGCCACTTGTGACTTTGTCCCATAGCCTTTTGGTCCATTGTGGCCGAAGCAGTGATCATACATCAGGTCGGAGGTCATGGGGGAGCCTCCGTTGTTCCTGATCTCGGCAGAGGCGGAAGGTCAGACTTCCCACCCGCCCTTCCCACCCGCCCTTGCCACCTCGATTGTTTAAAAAGATTTCCCAGCAGGCACTTGCAGGACCTTTCCCATAATACCCCTGGGCCCATTGTTACCAATCTGCAACCTGACCATGACGGAGCGTCGCTGCTTCACGCGAGCAGGGGGCGACCTCCCACCTCCCACCTCACCCCCCCTCCCACCTCCCACCTCCCACCTCAGCCCCCTCCCCCTCCCCCACCCCCACCCCACCCCCACCCACCCGCCAGACGGGGACAGAGGAAATGATCTTTCCGTCAAAAAAGTGGGGAGTGGCGTCCATGGGGCGGGAAGATTGATCGGGCGCATTATTTCCGGAAGGGTCCGCGGCGAGCGGGACGTGGCGCGGGTCAGTCAGCGAGCGAGTGATCGAGGAGATAAAGCATCATGGGGGGAAAAAAAAACAAAAAAAAAACAAAACATCAGATTTCCCTCCAAATGAGCGTCGTGCCAGAGCGGCGTGGCGCGGGGGGGGGGGGGGGGCGGTGTTGTTGCCATGGTAACAGTGATGTAGCGGGGGGGCGTTCCCGCGTGGTCCTCTCGGTGTCCGGGGGGGTCGGCCTCCTCAGAGGGACGGGACGGGGGGGGGGTGGGCCGGCCGTTTCTCTCTCTCCGACATGACAGTACCCTCGAGGCACACTTTCTTCCCCAAACGTGCCCAGGAAGCACGCTAACGTTCGGCTTGGGTATTAATAAGCATCTTTCATAAGCAAAAAGAAAAGAAAAAAAAAGAGGTACAAATGAATTATGTGTTGCTGGCTAGGGGTACAGTTTTATGTGACTATTGGGTGTCGTTCCCGTAACAACCGTTTGTGTACTTTTTGGCACTTTTTCGTGCCGTTTGTTCCGAGCGTGAGAAACGTTATCTTCTGTTCAGCTGAAAACTTGTCTGAAATCGCCCTCGGCGGGATTTAAATGTTTTATTCCGGTCGTGCACCCCCCCTGGTGCCACCGGCTTGTTTTAAAGCCTCCAAACAAACCCTTTCCCTGCCAGAGGGGGGCAAGTAGTGGGCCATTGGGGGTGGGGTCATTTTTTGTAATGTGGAGGAGGGGGGGCGCAATCTCCTCGTGCTGACGGTACCTGCTCGGGACCTCTGCCATATCCCACAGATGGCTGGTCCCCCCCCCCCCCCCCGGGTCACCCCACAGTGTCTCGATCCCATTTTTATTCACCTATTGTGTTTCATTTCTATTAAATTTTATTTATTTATTTAGATAAACCATATTTTAGCCCCTTTGGCTCTCCTCCACAGACGACCAGTTGGTTGGCAGCTGCAGTTGTGTTGCCGAGCCAAGATCGCCATGGGAGTGCGTGTGCGTGTGTGTGTGTGTGTGTGTGTGGGTCTTCTCGGCCAATCACGCTCGAGGAGAGCTCATTACTCAGGGGAGAGTTGTTGCTGATTGGACGACGGGTTCCGGTGGTGAATCTTTGCTGAACGAGCCGGAGAAAGAGAAAAATCCTCCAAAGACCAAGCAGATTAAAATATATTTTCATTTTTCTTTTTCTTTACATAATAAAAGAACTGCGATAGATTGGCGGCCTGTCCAGGATGTAATCCTGCCTCTTGGCTCCAGCACCCCCCGCAAGCCTGCTCAGGATAAGCGGGTATAGATAATGGATGGATGGATGGATGGCTAATACAAGAATTTTGGATGATAAAAACACATTGCAGTCAAAAATTTTTAATTTTATTTTATTGAATGTCCCTTGTATATGTAGGTTTCAGCTCAGTAGAATATATGGTTAGTGAGATTAAGACCAGAGACCCATGTCCCCTACAGGAGACAGAAATGATTTGCCTGGTCTTGGGAGGATTTTCTATTTGCCTGCAGAATTTATTTACTTATCCAGGGAAGTAAACTGAGAAGGGTTCTTATTTTCAATAACGACTTGCCTCAGAGGCTAGCAACCCAGCAGAGACTAAAGCAAACAAGGAAGAAAAAAAAGATTCAGTGGGAACATAACACAAATACCCTTACCGTCCGATAGAAATCTCTCAACAACATTAGTGAATAAACACAGTAACTGAGAAGCTCCCCCCTCCCCCCCCGTTTGGTACGATGTTCCAGTCCCAGAGCTCCTCCCCCCCCCGTGTGGTACAATGTTCCAGTCCCAGAGCTCCCCCCCTCCCCTCCTGTGGTACGATGTTCCAGTCCCAGAGCTCCCCCCCCCCCATGTGGTACAATGTTCCAGTCCCAGAGCTCCCCCCCTCCCCCATGTGGTACGATGTTCCAGTCCCAGAGCTCCCCCCCTCCCCCATGTGGTACGATGTTCCAGTCCCAGAGCTCCCCCTCCCCATGTGGTCATGTTCCAGTCCCAGGCTCCCCTCCCCATGTGGTACGATGTTCCAGTCCCAGAGCTCCCCCTCCCCATGTGGTACGATGTTCCAGTCCCAGAGCTCCTCCCCCCACCGTGTGGTACGATGTTCCAGTCCCAGAGCTCCTCCCCCCACCGTGTGGTACGATGTTCCAGTCCCAGAGCTCCTCCCCCCACCGTGTGGTACGATGTTCCAGTCCCAGAGCTCCTCCCCCACCGTGGTACGATGTTCCAGTCCCAGAGCTCCTCCCCCCACCGTGTGGTACGATGTTCCAGTCCCAGAGCTCCTCCCCCCACCGTGTGGTACGATGTTCCAGTCCCAGAGCTCCTCCCCCCACCGTGTGGTACGATGTTCCAGTCCCAGAGCTCAGAGAGGCCTGTAACCCAGCTAGCCTCCTTCAGTGGGAAGAAAAAGGCCCAAAATTGTAAGGCGAATGCAGAAACACAGCAGACGCTGCTGGCCTTAAGGCCCACGCAGTAAAATGTCCGGTGTTAACCCAACTCTGAGCGGAGTCTGAGGGGGAGCGTATGCACTCTGTGGGAGTTGATTTGACACCGCGCGGAGTGGCAGGCCTCTCAGGTCACACGGCCGCTCCCAGCCCCGAACGAGCGAGCGGCGGACGAGCTCCCCGCGTCTCGGCGCGCTCCGCTTCCGACGAGCAGCTTTCTGATGAAGACGAAGGAGCGGGTGGAGACGGCTGCCAGATCCTGTAAATAAGCGGGGAGTTTTCCGCCGGCGCGGATCTCTAAATCAGCCCGCGAACGAGCACTCCTCGCCGAGCCAAGGAAGCCGATTTAATTAAAGAATAAACATCGCCGCGGTGCCTCAGACAAGGCATCCGTTACGCGGTAAATGTTCTGGAGCTGCATTACATTTGTAGGATTTCATTTCCTTTCCATCCTGCAGTTTTTTTTTTCTTTTCTTCTTCTTCTTCTTCTTCTCGAAACCCTGGAAAATAAAAAAGAAAAACAGCAGGGGAATTAAATGTAAAAATTTAACATTTTAGGCTACGTATTTATGGTCTTCAGGTTTACAGCATAAAAAGGACTCACTGTCCATATGATAGGGTGTCCTCTGCCATGGCAACCTTGTAAGTTCCTCTGTATTTAAGCCAAATCAATTGTTCTTATTTTTCTTCTGTTTTTCTCCTGTTCTTTATACTACTACTACGACTAGTACTACTACTACTACTAGTGCTAGTACCACTGCTGCTACTACTACCGGTATTACCACTACTTTTACTAATACTACTACTAGGCCTACTACTACTACTAATAATAATAATAATAATAATAACAATAATAATAATAAGAAGAAGAAGAAGACCGAATTGTCGGCGGGGTAACTCAGCTCGGACTCAGTCAGAACAGAATGAGGGTTGTGTTGCTGGCTGCTGGTGGAGGTCCTCGTGTTGAGCCATGATCAGTCTGTAATTGGGTTTATTTCCCGTTGGTTGCGGTGGGGGCGAATCACCTGCCAGCACGGGCTGCTGCGGTATCTGTTTCTGTTTCGATGTTTCTCATTTGAGAGCGGTGTAAAAAAAAAAAAAAAAAAAAAAATTATCCCAAGACGGCAGTGCACCAGAAAAAAAACAAAAACAAACCCAGCTCGATTTTTACACCCGTGCGTTTATTTAGCTGCGAGGTGAAATTGTCAATCTGTCGTGAACTAGCGAGGACTTCGCCTTGTCACGCGCTTCCTGTTAAAGGCGCCGGCGTCTTAACATTCATCTTCAAAGCTGCCGGCGTTAGTGCGTCTGTTTCTTTATTTTTTATCCCGTCGTCCATTACGCGCGCTTCTCCGTGACTGTCTTACAGCTCGGAGCAGTCGCATTTCTGCAAGGCATGTTCCAAAATTCGGAAGCATCAAACCCATGCTGCCCAGCCCAGCCCAGCCCAGGCCCGCCCCGCCCAGCCCAGCCCAGCCCAGCCCAGCCCAGAGAACGTACGCTGTGTGTGTGTGTGTGTGTGTGGGCTTGTGTGAGAGAGAGTTGTGTGTCTTACTTCTTATTGTGTGTGTGTGTGTGAGAGAGAGAGAGCGTGTGTATATATGTGCAGGCCATAGTAAACTTTCTCTCTGTTTGGCTCCAGGTTTGCAGACCAGCAGCACCCTGCTGGCTCTTCCATCCACCAAACCAGCAACCAAAAATACCCCTCTGCCCCGTTTCTCACTGATTGTTATTATTATTATTATTATTATTATTATTATTATTATAGCAGTTGGTAATACATGGGCAAGTTTGTGTTCAGGTACCCAAATCAAGTGCTACCTGAACATAATAATACTGCACTTAGATTAAGTGAATGGTAGAACACTTGCTGGTGGGATACTGTTTACTTTATCATGAAGAACAGAATGTTTCAGGCTGCTGGGTCTTCAGTCGATCAAAGGAAGTCCAAGGAGGCCAGAACACCATCTTTTTAATAATAAACTAATATCGTTTTTATTACAGTTGCTGTTATTATATTTTACTTGGCATTCACTCTTATCCAGAGTGATCTGGAAGCAGTGATATGTGTTTGGGGCTTCGCTAGCCTCAAGAAGTGCTGTCATTTGAGCCAATTCTACGATGAAGGGCTTACGTCTTCCCATTGGTTCAAACCAAGTCAAGTGATTGACGGTGATTGAAGTGGTAACTCGGTCCCCTTTGGCAGTTGGTGAAGCCCGTCTCCCGTTGGTGGTTAAAGGGTTGTCATGGTGAGCAGTGAACGTCGGGTTGGGGAGCAGGTGTGAGGTCTGTTGACAGGCAGTAGCAGGTCTGAGGCTCAAATTAAATCAGCATTTGTCCTTAACTTTGACACACGAGGATCTGAAAATGTGTATTATATAAATATGTGTATAATGCATTGCTATATTTAGATCATATTTAATATAAAATATACATAGAGAGCCAAAATGGAAGTCCTTAGAGCGGGGGTGGGCGATTCTGGTCCTCCCGCCACTCCGATGCAGCCGCGAAAAAAAGGGCCGCCCGCCCGCGAACTGAAAAAGAGGCGAATTTCCGGCGTGCCGCCATCGCCAGGGATGTGTTTCCTCACACCTTTCATTTTTATTTCTATTTTTTTTTTTTTTTTTTTTTTAAATCATCGTCTGGCTTTGTTATCGTCGGTCTCGCTTGTTCCTCCACACTCTCCCACAGAGTCGGGAGGTCGTCTGTTGATCGTCCTGCGGGTGCGTCGTGCGGGATGTGTAGAACACGTCGAGTTTCAGTGCGTTACGCCCTTTACGGTGCAAGATGACAAGTGTGTGATTGGAATGTTTTCAACTGAGCATTCTAATGCTGATGACAATCGCTGCTGGCAACTTAAAGCAGTTCTAGAGCACTGACGTAGAATAATTTTTAAAAAAACATTACAAAAAAAAAACCTACTCTTCGAAGGGTTTAATCTGCACTTGAATGTTTTGTGAGGCTCCTGGAGTAAGGAAGGAAACAGGGCTGTAGTTCTGTAGTTCTCTTTTTCTCAGTGCCGTCCCCCAAGGCTGCAGCGCTACTTCACTTTACCACTAGATGGCGAAGGAGAGGTCGGCAAAGAATTCACTGACCCATAAATGCGCTTGTTCCGTTCTTCTGTCAAATTTTCTATGCCTTTCGTAAATGTGTGTACTTTGACAATTTCAACGTACTTGTGAGTGAGAAAGCATGGAGACCAAATTTCTTTGCGAAATGAACCTGGAGCCATTCGCCAAGATGGGGTCAAAGTCACAAAAAGATTTTAAATGATAACTGAATTGAAGTTATCATTCTGTCATTATGTTGATGTCATGTCATGAGAGGGGGCAGAATCAATCTTCTAGCTATCCTCCCCCCCCCCACAGAGAAGTTGAGGAAGTCGCAGGTTTTGTCTACGCCCTGCGGGTTAATGTGATTTACGCTGCTGGGGGTGTGTGGGGGGGTGGCCCCGCAGATTGATGACCTTTCCAGTGACCTTGTCGGTATGAGACTACCCTCCTCTTGAAAGGTTGGCATTTAAAAAGTCCCCTGTTACCCCCCGACCCCCCCGCCACTACCCCCGCCACTAAACAGTAAAAGAGATTGATTCTGGGGCAAGTGTCCTTTGAGCTGTGGGGTGAGGGGGTTGGGCGAGTGGTTGGGGGGCGGGCGCGGGCTGCTGAAGAGCCGCTCTGGTTTCCTGCAGAAGTCGAGAGGGGAGGAGGGGCGCGTCATCCTTCTATCACCCTGCGCCCCTCCCCACTCCGGCCTGTTCGCTGGAATAAGTCGCCTCCCTCCAGCCCAGAACGATAAGTGCAGTGCGATGCGTGCGTACATGTCATAGCGGGCGCTGCGTGCTAGTGTCGCATAGCGATACGTAGCGTCGGCATGCTGCGTAGCTGTGCGAGCGTATGCAGTGCGTAGTGTGTGCTAGCTGTGCATAGCGTGTGCGTGTGTGCTAGTGTGCTAGCGTGTGCATAGCGTGTGCGTAGCGTGTGCGTAGCGTGTGCATAGCGTGTGCGTAGCGTGTGCGTAGCGTGTGCGTAGCGTGTGCATAGCGTGTGCGTAGCGTGTGCATAGGTCGTAGTGTGATAGCGTGTGAATGCGTGTAGCGGTACGTGTGCGTAGGTGTGCGTAGCGTGTGCATAGCGTGTGCGTAGTGTGTGCATAGGTATGTGTGCGTAGCGTGTGCGTAGCGTGTGCGTGTGCAGCGGTGCGAGCGTGCGTGGGCAGCGGCGTAGTGTGCAGTGTCGTAGCGTGGGGCGTGTGCATTGTCGGCGCTGGGCTACACGCGTGCTGTCGCTGTGACAGGCGAGCATCGCTCCTAAACTCTCTCTCTCTCTGTTCCACAGACACCGCTGCTGCTTTCAAGGGTTGTGATGTAACAGTGTGGGCTGATGATCTCTGGTGAATGAGTGCATGAACACACACACGCACGCACATATGCGCACACACACACGCACGCACACACACGGACGCACATATGCACACACACACACGCACGCACATATGCGCACACACGCACGCACACACACGACTTGTGTGTATGTTGGTAAACTCTGCTGTCGTGCCCACGCAGTCCGTCTGCCACTTCCTGTACAGAGCCCCCCCCCCAATGCCGCTTCTGTGAGTCAGAACTCCCGCCCCCCTCCCTGCCCCCCCACCCAAACCCAGGGGGCCTGCTGTCCAGCTCTGGTCACCATCACCAACACCCTCTCCTGCAGGTAGACCCCTGCTCTTCCTCAAACATGAATCACCCCTTCAGACTTTGAGTGAGGAGGAGAGGAGAAGGGAGGAGAGGAGAGGAGAGAGGAGAGGAGGAGGAGAAGGGGGGAGAGGGGAGGGGAGGAGAGGAGAGAGGAGGGGAGAGGAGGGGACGGGAGAGGAGGGACTGCAGGGGGTGGGGAGGTGGTAGTTTGGTGGCGGTGGGGGTTGTTGGTGTTGGTGGGGACATTACACAAGCAGTATTGTTGAGACAGTATTATATTTGTACTTGACTTATTTGTCCAGAGTGTCACATCCATGCAATTTTACACAAAGCTTTCATGTGCCTTGGGGCAGGGAGTCTGGGCATGCACAGGCATCACTGTCTGTCCGCGCTGCTAGCCTGTTGCTCCCACTGTTACGCCAGCACTGTCTGCCCGCCTGCTATGTACCCACTCCACCGTACCCACTGTACCCAACACCGTACGCCCAACGTACTCAACCCACCGTACCCAACTGTACCATGGGAAAAAGGGGAGAGAGAATGAAGGGGAGAGAGATCAAGAGAGAGAAAGGCAGGGACAGTATAAAAGCGACACTTTCAATGTTGTTTATTTTCCTTTCTTCTCTTTTTTTTGCTCCCTCCCCCCTTCCCCAAATGACCCCCCCCCCCCCCCCATGCATATCTGGTTCCAAAGCTGCTCACGTTGGTGGCTGTTCCTCCTGATAAACCCTCGCATTAAACAGACCCACTGCCGCTAATGCACTTGTCACTGCTGATCTATCGCTGTGGGTCTCATCCGGGGGGTGGGGGGGTGCAGGGGGGGGGGTGCGTGCAGCGGGGCGCGGGGGGGGCATGCATGCGGTGGGGGGGGTGTGCATGTGACTGAGGGAGGGGATATGAACGACAGGACGGGGGGGGAGGGGGGAGTAACGAGATGGACGGAGAGAGCAGTCTGTGTGGTACCGGGGGCCGGTGACATCATCCGGGTCAGAGGTCGTGCCGGTGAACCCGGGGTTGGCCGGAGGAAATTAGCGCGCTGGTATTTTTGGGTTTAGGAGACGCCACTGTCCCGCCCTCCCAGTGCTGGGACGCTGAATACATGGATCTTCTCAAAGGCATCCTGCTCTCCTGTCCTCCATTCTCTCTTTCTGTCTCTCACACTCTCCTTCTCTCTCTCTCACTCTCTCCCTTTCTCTCTCTTTTTTTCTCTCGCTCTCTTTCTGTCTCTCCTCTTTTCTTCTCTCTCTCTCTCTCCCTCTCTCTTTCTTCTCTTCTCTCTCGTCTCTCTTCTGTCTCTCCTCTCTCTCTCTCTCTCTCTTTCTGTCTCTCACTCTTCTCTCTTCTCTCTCTCTCCTTTCTGCTCTCTTTCTCGTCTTCTCTCTCTCATTTCTGTGACATTAATGCTGCTTCATTATGTTGCCTCTCTAGTGGCCTGTGTGGGAGGATGCCTGTGTGTGTGCGCGCGTGTACACACACACACACACACACACACACACACACACACAAACCCTCAAACACGTAACACAGCTGACAGCGCATTGGTTTGGATGCTGACACACTCTTCCCCCCCCCCCCCCGCATACGCAGTGTGGGTTTTACTGAGGGCAGTAAGAACTGCCCCCACCAGAGCTGTGAGTCACCCCGGCCTCAGTTTAGCCCCTGGGTTTCAGTTTCGCACAGACAGGAAAGGGCAGGAGGGGCATAACCCCCCCCCCCCCCAACTTACCCCGCTCCCCCCCACCAGCAGTTCCAGGTGTGGGTCAGATTAAGACAGAGGGGGATGGGACAGTGACTCTTTCCACACTCATGACCCTCGGGGGGCCACTACCAAGCCCCCCCAACCCCCCCAACCCCCATCCGCCATGCTTTGGAATTAGCAGACCCGCCACTATGGCTTATGACAAGGATGGCACTTTTTTCTTTTTTTTTTAAGAAAAGATTATAAATGCACCCACTCAGTTCTGCATGTCCGTGAATGCAAATTTAAACTTTCACGCGGTCAAACAGAGACAGAAAGCTGCTGTGGCCATTTTATTTATTTCATTTATTTTGTTGCTACATTGAAGAAAAAATGTCCACTGTGAATGAATGGCTGTGCGACAACCTGTTTGTAAACAACGCTGAAAAAAAAACATCTATTTTGGCTCCTCTGCTTCACTCCACATTTAGTGGAAATAATCGAAGTGTTTCGACCCCTGTAGCTTCTGGCTTAGCTACTGAAGGGAGGTGGGGAGGTATTGTGAAGAAAAAGAGGGATCGGACTGTTTGGGGAATTTTTACACTATTTTTACAAAGTAAACGTACATACAGATGCATACAGATTGTCCTATTGGACTGTTTTAAAAAGGCAGAGCCCCCCTCCACCCCACTACCTTGCCTGGGTCTAAGAAGGTCATCCGTGCTGTCACTCACCAACAGCCCCCGCCTCCTTCCCCCGCCTTTACGCTTCTGCTCCCTTTGTGCACTTTTGGGACGGTCCCTAAGCCTTTTGCCTGTCAACAGAGCTAGTTGTAAGGTTGAGCAGTCAAAGCAGCAGTGTGTGTGTGTGAGAGAGAGAGAGAGAGAGAGGGAAAGGGAGAGGGAGAGGGAGAGGGAAAAAACGAGAGAGAGAGACACACACAGAGGGAGAGAGAGAGAGGGAGACACAGAGGGAGAGAGACAGTGAGAGAGGGAGAGAGAGAGAGAGAGAGGCTGTGGCGGTAACCGTGTGGAGCAGCTCCAGACGACGAAGCCGCGCGCTCGGAACACTCGCGCAGAAACGGAACACTCGCGCAGAAACGGAACACTCTCATCCCGCCAAATTACCTTCCCGCCACCAGGGCCTTCCGCCCAAGGCTCCACCCTGGCACATCTCTAGTCTCAGCGTGGGGCAGGGGGGGTGGGACAAGAGGAGTGGGGTGCATTCGGTCAAAAGGAAAAAATATATTTTAAAAAGGGGGGGAGGGAGGGGGGGGGGGTCATTTTGTGTTCAGACAGTGGAAGAGAAGAGGGATAGAGATAGAGAGAAAGAGACAGAGAGCGAGAGAGGAAAAGAGGGACTGAGAGAGAGATCGTAGCCCGGCTCAGCAGCCGATGAGAAGACCAGAGGACCGCGTGCCGGTCAGAGAAGATTTCGGGTGTCCGACCCGCCCGGGGGACGGACGGACAGCAGGGGGACGGACGGACGGACGGCGAGGCGGGGGCGCGCGGACGCACGGGCCCATGAGGAGGGACCCCCCCCCAAGCTCCAGTCCCGGGTGAGTACAGTCCCGCGAAAAAAAAAACCGGCGAAGCCCGCCAACGCCGCCGCTGGTGTGGGGGCTCCCCCCCGCCCGTCCCGCGGCTCCTCAGAGGGCACGGGGGCTGGGCTGTACCCCTGCACACCTGGGGCGGGGGGCGGGGGGCCTTTTAGGGGCAGGGCACTGCTGTCCGGTGTTGGTGCCCTCAGTGCAAGTTGCTCTCATCGACTTGTTTGTTTTTTTTTCTGCTTGTGTGCTCACTTGATTGTGTTTGAGGTGCAAGGTTGTGTGTGTGTGCGTGCAGGCATGCATGAGTGTGTGTTTGTGTTTGTGTGTGGTGGTGTTGTTTTGTGTTTTGTGTGCGTGCGTGTGTAGCGTCCGTCGTGTGTGTAGTGTGTGTGTTGTGTGTGTGTGTGTTGTTTGTGGCCGTGCATCTGCATTTGCATACGTTTTAGTGTGTGTATATGCGTGTGTGTAAGCGTCCGTGCGTGTGTGCATGAGTGTTTGTGCGTGCGTGCGCACGTGTGAGTGAGTGAGTGTGTGTGTGAGTGAGTGTGAGTGTGTGTGTGTGAGTGTGTGTGTGTGTGAGTATGCATGCATGTGGGGTATCTGGTTTGTGTTGGGGTGATGGGGTGTGTTTGTGTGGGTTCAGGACGGGGCAGTTGGGTCGTTTTGCTATTACACTGTGGGCAGGGGAAGAGGTTGTTTTGATTATGTGTGTGTGTGTGTGTGCGTGTTTGTATGTGTGTGAGTGTGTGTGTGTGTGCCAGTGTGCCACCCCCTCACCCCCCCCCCCCCACTCTGCCAGTGTTCTCACTCACCCGCTCACAATTAGAGCCTAATTAACTGGGCTCAGCGTGGAGACAGAGCTGCATGCTAAACACTGGCACCTCTCCTCCCCCTCCTCCTCTCCCCACCTCTCCCCCTCCACCTACCTCACCTCTCCCTCCTCTCCTCCCCTCCTCCTCCACTCTCCTCACCTCCCCCCCTCCTCTCCCCTCCTCTCCTCCTCCTCACCCCTCGCCTCTCTCTCTTCTTCCCCTCTCCTCCCCCTCCTCCTCTCCTCCCTCCTCTCTCACTCCCTCCCCCTCAGCCTTCTTCTCTCCCCTCCTCCCTCCTCCTCCCCCTCTCCTCTCCTCCTCCTCCACTCTCCTCACCTCCCCTCCCCTCCTCCTCCTCCTCCCTCCCCTCTCCTCTCCTCCTCTCCCTCCACCTCCTCTCTCCCTCCCCCCTCTCCCCCTCTCCTCCCTTCTCCATCTCCCCCTCTCACTCCTCTCCCCTCCTCCTCCCCTCCTACCTCCCTCTTCTCTTCTCCTCCTCCCCCCCCCTCTCCTCTGCTCACAGAAAGATCTGAGCTCTGGTACTGAGTACATTCTCATCTGGCGCCGCCCCCTGTGAACTCTGTTAGAACTGAATGAACACTGTAATGTTTCAGCGTGTGGTCTAACCTGCCCCATACCCCCCCCCTCCCCCCCGACAGGGAGAAGGTGGCTGCTCTGTGCTGTTCATTGGTGGCGGGAGGGGGGCAGGGGTTGCAGAGAGTAATAATGGGCCCCTGTTGCCCCCCCCCCGACCCCTCCACATATCCCATATCCCAGAGTGCCCTGCGAAACCTCACCTCATCAGGCACCTCGCTCTCCTCTGCGTTTCCTTCGGTTTAAAACCCCGTCCAGCGTAAAGTGGCGGGTTCGGACCGAAGCCGCTGGGCTTTAGCGGGATGAGGTCAGGGGTCAGAGGTCAGGCGAAGCGGAGCCGTTACCGGCGAGACAATCCCCGTGGCGATTTGCGCGGCGAGCTCTTGCAGCGAACGTGTTGCTCCCGCCTCCCCCCCTGGCCCCCCTGCCGCCCCCGGCCCCCCTGCCCCCCTGCCCCCCCCCCCGCCGTTAAGCTGCTCGTAAACCCGTCCGCCAGCTCCGCGGAGTGCGCGGCGGCGTCACGGCTCCCGCTAACTCACATCTCACCCGAGCCGCTCCCCCTCGCTGCTCTGAGTGTCTCTTCTTTTTATGAGAGCGATAAAAGTGCGGAGTCTGCTGTTCCCGGCTTTCTGCTTATATGGAGCCGGTGCTGCTGCTGTGCTGGGCTGGGCTGGGCTGGGCTGAGCTGGGCTGGGCTGGGCTGAGCTGGGCTGGGATGGCCTGCGTCAGACTGCGCTAGACTGTGCTAAACTGTGCTAGACTGAGCTGTGCTGTACCACCCTCCGTTTTGGCTGGGCCGTGCTGTGCTGAGCTGAGCTGAGCCAGGCCAGGCAAGGCCGGGTCACAGTGGATTTTCACTCTCTGTCTTATACAGCGGAAATGCCGTTACAATAAATGCTGCTCTTATAAAAAAGAAGTTCATAAAAGTTCACCTGAAGCACACTAGCTCGCAGGCAGAGGACTTAAAGTGCACTTTCACTCTGCTTTCCACAAGTAAACTTAGATCTGCAGAATTCAAAATTCATACAGTAGAGCACCATATGCACCGTACTGGAGCGAATGAATCAGATGATGTCATGTGGGGGAGGGGGGGCGGGGGGAGGGCGGGCGGGGGTCGCAAATTTGGCTTTCTGTTACTCCACAGAGGGGGTGATGGAACACAGAGTCCAAGAGGCGCTAGCTTGCCAGATTTGGAGGATGATGTACTCACCACGAAATGAAATCCAATTACGAAGTCAATAGCCTACAAAATGTCAAAATACACGACGTGCATGAATTATTGCACCCGTCAGAAATGTCAAATATCAATTTTGTTGTAGGCTATATCAGAAAATATATGAATACAATTATAAATGAAAAACATATTTTGCTATATTTTATGTGCTTTGTAACATTAACTTTTTCTCTTTTTTTGGCAAAAAATGTTACTTGGATTTTTGTAATTCATCTTTGTGACAACATTCATAAAATATTTACAGTCAATGTTTTGCTTTTTGAATTAAAGATTCAAATGTTTCGGCAAGCTCAAAGTCTGCTACAGCCTAATGTCAGACATCATTTATTTAGCCAACCAATCTAGTTATCACAAAAATGTTGCTGATTATACGTTTGCAGGTATTTTGTCTCTCTCTTCTCTCACGGTCAGTATAATAGTAAAAGTATAAAGTAGGCTACGTTTGCCCCACGAATTCCACGGGAGCTGAACTGAAAAAGAGCGGTTTGAAGTTCCCCTGGAAGTGAATGAAAGGAGATGACCTTGGGACGCTATAGCAACGGGCTGTGAAGGCTCACCGGTCCCCGCGTGACGGACCTAATTAGCCGGCTTGGCTGCAGAGCACAGCTGACAGTCTCGTTTGTACCTCCGCAGACTCTTGTTCTATACAGTCCGCGAAAGGTCGTTATTAGTCCTGGCAGCTTGTTTTTTTTTTTTTTTTTTTTTTTTGTATTTTTCCTGAAGGTCACCATTTTTTTCCTCATTATTAGTTTTTTTCCCGTCGCGAAAGTTGGACTAATGAACCGCTTAATCTCAAAGGCTACCTGACTAACGAGTATCACAAGGGGTAACCGCGACATGCAGCTGTGTGAGAGCCGTGGATTCCTGTTATTCATTCGCGGGGACCTTAATCCCCCCCCCCCCCCCCATTTCAGACCCTACCGACCGGCAACCCGCTACGTGCTTATTTGTCGCGTGTTGCCGCTGCGACTCAAACCGCAGCCAGGGGTTTGCGAGCGAGTCTGTGTTCTTGCCGGTCTCCGACTTCAATTCATTTTCCCGGCTGATGCTTTTTCTAATGTTTTTCTTGCCCGGACACTAGCACGAAACTGTAATGTTTGTTTGGCTAGATTGCCTCAAATGAGAAATACAGCCCGCCGTGAGGGGCTCCGTAGAGCCCGCAACAGTCCACAGAGAGTGCCAAAAATTGCGTAAACAAAAGGCCTTTTGCATTCCCGAATATATAGATATGGCTCACAAGGGTGGAATTGAGATGGGATGATAGGCACGCACACGCGCGCGCGCACTCACAGAGGACATGTTTTTTTCAACGTATCGCTGGGAGGTTATTTTCTAATAAAAAAGGAGTTTTTTTAATAACAGTGCATCATCCAGGCTAAACATTTTCCATGCGGAAATTATGAAACAGCACATGAGTAATATGCATTATAGATGTATTATCTGTGCTGTGCTGGGCTATTACTTGTTATTCTGTCTCCAGAGAGGGAGAGACGCTGACGGTACGCTGATGGAGACCTGGTACGAAAGGCACATACGTGGTCGGTCGCGTCCTTTCATTTACGTTCAGGCATTTTACGGACGCTCTTATCCAGCGCGGCTGACTGTATTGCGAGCGTGCGTGCGGGACCGGGCTTAGTAAAACGTGTTGATTGGGCGCGTTTTAGTTTTAAAAATGACTCAATAAAAATTAAAAAAAAGCGAAGAGGTGCTGGCACCTCAAAAAAGCGGCCGAATGAGTAAAATCCTAAAATTTAGTGGCACACGTAGACGTGGATATCGTGACCGTTTTTGGCATATCTGCAAAATACATTTTTTTTTTTTTGGTCACATCTCAGTGACCAAAGGGCCGAGGGGGAAGAAGGGGGTGTGTTTTGGGCGTTGGAAGCCCCCGGTCGAATAGCCCTGTTTCAGGCGGGATCTCAGATTTCCCAGATATCCCAGCGGCGCGGCGGGCGCCTGCACTCCAGCCCGTCCGTCAGCGCCCCGCCCGGCCCCTTTAATAATGGAAGTCGATTGACGATCGGCTGGCCGCGCCACTTCGGCTGCGACTCCAGGCACTCCGTCGCGCCCGTCACCCGATCTGCCCGTCTCCCAGTTTTCGGCGGGCCGGTGACATCTACGGGCGTGTCGGGACGGGGCGGGACGGGGGCGCTCTTAAATTAATTGAATTTTTAATGGTTGCTCAAAATAACCTCGGGTCTTTTTTTTTTTTGGGTTTTGGGTAAAATATAAGTTTGCAGCCTCACACCCTGGTGGAGTCTGAATTTTGTGAGACCTGAGTGCTTCTGCAGCCTATAATGGGCTGGCCTGTGTATTTAGGGAGGATCTGATTTAATGTGGAGGGAGAGGGTCTGCCCCACCTGTCCACCTGGAATCTGGGGCATACCTCACACCCACACTGTTGGGGACTGACAGGGCAGGAACCAAAGCTCCAGATTTAACCTTTTTGACTCTTCATTTCATCAAAATCACCTCATCCTTCCCTCTTTAATCTTCACTCTGCGCCGGCAATCCAAAATGTATTTTTGTGAGCTGATTTTGGGAGGTGCCCCCCCCCGTCTCCATTTTAATACATGGAAAGTAAAACTGTGTGTAATTTCATGCGTTCCCACGGTACGTCTTTGAACCAAATCTCGTTATGATGTGGTTTTGGCGGTGAGTGACAGTGGGAGGAACTCGTTGAGCTGAAACGTTTGGATTTTATTTTTGTTGATTTAATCGTTTAGAGAGGAGGGATGTGGGGCGGGTGTCCAAAATAGAAACTAAAAGCCTCTTCGGCTGTCACTACCTGCAGGTGGGTCATGCACTGTCACACCGATGTGAGAAAGAGAGAGAGAGTGGAAGAGGGAGAGAGAGAGGGAGTGAGAGGGAAGGTGAGAGAAAGGGAGACAGGGAAAGAGCAAGAGAGGGAGACAGAGAAAGAGGGAGTGAGAAAGAGTGGGAGAGAGGTAGAGAAAAAGGGAGGGAACAGGTGAGAAAGAGAGGAAGAGGAGGGGGCACAGGGAGGTGGGGGATTGGGGAAGAAGGGTGAAAGAGTCGCGACCTTTGCGGAATCATGTTCCGTGCCAGGTTGCAGTGGCCGCAGTGTCGTGGCTGGGGGAGAGGGAGGATGAGGTCAGAAGGGCGAGGAGTCATGCGTCGTGGGAGGTGTGGGGTGAGATTCAGGGGCGAGGGTGGCGTGTGGGGTGAGGTTCAGGGGTGAGGGTGGCGTGGGGGGTCACGCACGCTGGGGGTTTAGTTATGAAAAGATTCACCTCTTCCTTCTCTCTTCACTCCCTCTCACCACTCATCTCTCTTTTTCTCTCCCCTCTCGTCTTCCCCATTCTCTCTCTCCTCTCCGTCTCTCTCTCCCTCTCCATCTCTCCCTATCTCTCTCCCTCCCTCTCTCTCCGTCTCTCTCTCCCTCTCCCTCCCTCTCTCTCTCTTTCTTTCTCTCCCTCTCTCTCTGCTGTGCCGAATATGACAGTGTCACACCTAGAGGTGTTGCCCCTCGACGGATCCACACCTGGGGGTGTCATACCTGGCGGTAATGGCAGTTTTAATTAGGCCCACCTCAATCCCCCATCCTGCACACTCACAGCCCCCCACCCCCCCCTCCATCCTGCACAGCACGTCTACGATGGACCTTCTGCAGAAACACTGAACCACACACCTGAACATACAGGTCAGAGAGCCTTCCGGAAACAGCCCGTAGTGCACCGCGTGCCACACCGCAGCCCAGCTAACGCCGATGCTAAAACAGCCCGTAGCGCAGCGCGCGCCACACCGCAGCCCAGCTAACGCCGATGCTAAAACAGCCCATAGCGCACCGCGCGCCACACCGCAGCCCAGCTAACGCCGATGCTAATACAGCCCATAGCGCGCGCCACACCACACCGCAGCCCAGCTAACGCCGATGCTAAAACAGCCTAGCGCACCGCGCGCCACACCGCAGCCCGGCTAACGCCGATGCTAAAACAGCCCATAGCGCACCGCGCGCCACACCGCAGCCCAGCTAACGCCGATGCTAAAACAGCCCATAGCGCACCGCGCGCCACACCGCAGCCCAGCTAACGCCGATGCTAAAACAGCCCGTAGCGCACCGCCACACCACACCGCAGCCCAGGCTAACGCCGATGCTAAAACAGCCCATAGCGCACCGCGCGCCACACCGCAGCCGCTAACGCCGATGCTAAAACAGCCCGTAGCGCACCACACCGCAGCCCAGCTAACGCCGATGCTAAAACAGCCCATAGCGCACCGCACCGCACCGCAGCCCAGCTAATGCTGATGCTAAAACAGCCCGTAGCGTACCGCGCGCCACACCGCAGCCCAGCTAACGCCGATGCTAAAACAGCCCGTAGCGCACCGCGCGCCACACCGCAGCCCAGCTAACGCCGATGCTAAAACAGCCTATAGCGCAGCGCACACCGCAGCCCAGCTAACGCCGATGCTAAAACAGCCCATAGCGCACCGCGCGCCACACCGCAGCCCAGCTAACGCCGATGCTAAAACAGCCCGTAGCGCACCGCGCGCCACACCGCAGCCCAGCTAACGCCGATGCTAAAACAGCCCGTAGCGCACCGCGCGCCACACCGCAGCCCAGCTAACGCCGATGCTAAAACAGCGGGACTGTGCTTCTCGTACCCGAAAGGCCAATTATCTCTCTCTCCGGCTTTTTTTTTGCACTGAACTCATTTATGTTGCTTTTATTATATTGCTGGTTTGCTTAGCAACCAGACGCAGTGGCCACTTATCTAGGTCACGTCTGAAATATGAGCCCCCTTTCTCTGAGCCGAAATGGTTCGGGTGAAGCGCCCTTCTGTTCTGGGGAGGTTTAAAAAAAAAAACAAACAAACAAAAAAAAAAACCAGAAAAAAGAGCTAATTTCTCCGCCGTGCCCGATGACCTTTCTGGAACATTCTGTTTCAAACACGCTGCCACCCAGCCTCTGCTGGCGCAGCGCGTATCGCAGAGAGGATCCACGGTCCCTGGTCCTCACACCGACAGCCTTCATTTCCTCTTCAAAAAAAAAGAAAATGGAGGGGACAAAAAAAACCTTCTCCGGCATAAAAAAAAAACGTTAAAAAAACATTTAAAAATTGTCCTTGTTTTCGTTCTCCACCGTCTCTTCAGTGTGCCCCCCCCCCTCCCCCAATCTGAAGGTTTGACGCTAATTTTTGTATTAATAAACTACCCATCATTTTGTCCTTGACCTAGGTCAAGGTCACCTTTTTTTTTTCCTTAAAATGTCTTTTATCTCTCTGGGGCAGTAGCTCCTCATTCTAGCCTTCCAGGTTTGCTGTTATGATTGGATTATTAAAGTTAAGTTTTATTACGTTTTATTTTTTTTTTAAATAGTACATTTACGTGTAAACGATTGTAGCCGTGCGCGATGAGCAGTCATGTGACCATGGGCCGTGGTCAGAGAGCAGCAGAGAAGTGGTCATGTGGTGAATGGCATCCGGTAGTGAACCGGTTGCGTCCATGTGGGTGAACCGGGTCCCGTTGCGCTGTGTTGCGCTGACACGGATAGAGCGGTGAGGTGCATTGTGGGCCGGCAGAGAGTCGGGGGGGTGTTAGTTCTGCATCACTGCCACACAAATGCTCCCTGGCCGCGGGACAGTAAACACGCTTTCACGTCTAACCCCCCTGCCCCCCCCCCCTCACCCCCTGCCCAATCCTAAATAAACACACTTTCACTTCACCTCCCCCCCATCCCATTTCACATTTAATGCACATTACCCCCCCCCCCCCCCTCCCCCGCACCTGCTTTGCTGAGGACTGGGTGAATGGATAAATCCAGCCTGCTGTGTCCTTTGTGTGGGCTGATGTATGTGCATTCATATCAGCTCATCCGCACAGTTCATACTGTCAGCCATTTGCACAGCTTGTCTGTTCCTTACAGTCCAGATCATGTGTTTTTTTTTTTTTGATTATTTTAATTGCTTTTCCATTTTTAAAAATTGTATTGTAAAAAAAAAAAAAAAAAACAGACCCTGAGAAATTCTAATTATAGAAGTTGAGAGAAAAATCAAAATGTTCTTATTAAAGTTTTTTTTAAATGTAATATGCTATATTCTGATTGTACAGCTGGGACCTGTGTTTGTGGGTTATGGTTTTCCAGCTGAAAGGCCCGTGGGGAGCTCTGACTGTCTGTCTGTGTCTGGCTCCATTCAGTTCAATTCAAATCAAATCATGGCATGATAAATAACCTTGTGTTGCCAAAGCATAGTAGACTATTTTACAAACATTGATAATATCTAAATAACAATAATCAAATCTATATTGAAAGTTGATTAAAAAATTTTTTTTTTACATACTCTAAAGGAATGGTTTTTTTCTTTCTCTTTGTCTGTCTCTCTCTCTCTCTCTTCTTCTTGCTGCCTTTCTTTCTCTGTGAGAGGTACATTGCCGCTTATTCCTTTGTTTTTTTGGGGTTGGGGTTGGGGTTGGGGAAGGGGGTGGGGTAGTCGGGGAGGGGAGGGGAGGGGGGGGGGGCATGTCATAAATTTCTTATGTGAATCAGAATAGACTGGCGTTCAGTGTCTTCACCCTCTTTTTACTTTCCTGAGTGTCAAGCCGCTCCGATGAATTATTCAGCGCCCTCAGAAATATCACCATGGTGAAATTCGTTTGAAATCCATTGCGCTGCTATTTCGGAAGGGAGAGCAGTCGAGTTTGTCCCGGCCCCAGTTCTCTCCCTCTATCTGTCATCCCCCTCTCTTTATCTCTTTTGCTGACGGATTGATCCCTCACTTTTCCGGTAGACAGCATTCCCCCCCCCCCCCCCCCCTCAGTCTGTCGGGATGATAATTCACTCTTAAACACGGTGGCGATAAAAATAAATAAAAAAAAGCGATTTGTCGTTTAAGCTGAAAAAAGACACAATCGGTCTTCAAGGACCAGCAGCAACAGCTGTGTGGAGTACTGCCTTTGTGGCCACCTAGTGGTGTAAAAGTGGTACTGCCGTTAGTCTAGGGGAGTTGCTTACGTTCGGTGGATGTGATTGAGAGGGCAGCATTGCTTCACAGCCAGAAAGTAAGCACACACACACACACACACACAGGTGTTTCTCTGTCTGTATGTGAGCAGGCATCTGTGTCCGTATTGGCATGACACCAGTAGGGGGCGCTGGTGTGCGGTGCAGCGCTGTCTTCCTAGCCAAATCAAATCAAAGTAAGAATCAATTTCATTCATAAAGCACTCTTTATGGAAAACTGTCACATAGACGCTTTTACAGAGTAGCAGAGAAAGATTAAAAAGCCAAGCCTGAGCCCCCCAAAATAACAAGCTCATGAGCTCAAAAAAAGTTTTCCCCCCGATGGGAAGAAATTTCGGGAGGGTCCCGGCTATAGAGGGGGAGCCCCTGGGCCACACTGGAGCCAATCATGCATCTCCCCCCTGGGGCTACTGGCCACAGCGGGGGCACTGGTTTGAACCCCCCTCCCCCCCTCGCACTCGCGCACAAGAACAGTACCTCAACAAAACGGGCCTGTCAGGATCCCCAAAATAACTTTTTTTTTTTTTAAAACACCCCATTTCCTCTCCCCAGTATGGGACCCAATTGACTGTGTTCACCCCAGTCTCTTTCTTCAGACTAACTTTGTGTTCTGGGCTGCCCAGGTGCTGCATGGGAACTGTAGTCACTGCTCAGTGGCGACCCTCGTGACTACAAGCTGTGTGTGTGTGTGTGTGTGTGTGAGATTGATTGGGTGGAGCATGTGTGTATGTGAATGAGTGTGTGTGTGTGTGTGTGTGTGTGTGCGTCTGACTGAACGAGCGTGCTTAAATAGGTGTGCCTGTGTTTGTTGATGCGTCATTCTGACCCAGCTCATAGAAACCCACGGGAGCATTTGGTACAGCATGCCCCTTTGTGTCCAGCTCTTTGGGTGGTACAGTACAGTGTTCTATGGTATGGCGCACACATCACTACGGGGGGTGTTATATTACATATATTATGTTCTATTTCAACACATGTTCGTCTGCTTTGCAGGTCGAAAAAGGCTCAAAGGGCTTAAAGGTAGATGAACAATAGCTGTGTTTGGATATTTCCAAAACGTAAAATGTACTATTGACACTCTTGTCTTGCTTGGCTTTTTGGAAACGTCTCGGATTACCAGGGATAATAATGGCCTTTTCGTGACATCGAAACTGTCAGTTGGTCTCTCTCCTTCTCTCTCTCTCTCTTTCTCCCTCTCTGTCAATTTCAAATTCTACGTGCTTTTATTGATTGAAAAATGATTGTGTTGTGTATGTTAGGAGTGGATGGTCCCTCAACGCCCCTCAAACTGCGGCAAGCTGAAATAGACTCTGCTGCTATTGGGCCAGTTGGTCCGTCTCCTGACAGGATCACAACCTTTCTCATCCTTTGGAATAAGGAATTGAAGTAATCGGTCATTTTAGAAAATGTGTGTAAAAACAACATGCTTTGCTCATCTTATGTCTTGCGCAGTTATGGAGGAAGTGCACCTCTGTCTCCTCCTCCCCTGTCTTACAGTGAGCGCACGTTCGTTACGCTTTTGGTCACCATGAACATTTGGTGAGAATCTCTTTCTCTCTCTCTTGGCCGGCACCCAGACCTGAACAGTGGGTAGACACATTGTTTGCTCTCATGGTGCAGTTGGGGGGTGGGCGGGGGGGGGGATTGTGGCGGGACAGCCAGTGGTCAGGTTTTGGATGGGGAGGGTCGGGAACCTCTCCTTGACTGCAAATGGGAGCTGGTGGCCAAAGAAAAACACCTGCTTCTTTCACACCCTCCCTCTCTCCTTCCCTCTCCTCTCCTCTTCTCCTTTCCCTCTTTCCCCTGATGCTTTAAACCCCCCCCCCCCTACACACACACACACACACTCCCTCATCCCCTCTTCCTCAAACTCCGCGCTGCCTGTGGGTGCCTGGAGACAGTGTCTTGGCCCGTGATTGGTCCATTATAAGCCCTGTTGATAAGGCTAATCTCAGAAGCCATATGGGCCTCCTGCTTCCCATCTACCACAGAGTGTATAAGGGAAGGTTACAGACGGGGGGGGGGGTGCTGTAGGGGTACTTTGCGTCTCTTTCAGCTCCCTCCCTCCCATCCTCCCTCCCTCGCTCTCATGTCCCATCCACTCATCTCCTCTTCTCATCTGTCTTTCTTTGCACTCGTTTCATAAAAATAAAAATACCTTTTCTTCCTAACCTTCTCCCCTCCTCCACTCTGTCCTCCAGTTCAACCCCGCTCTGCTAATTTTAAAAAGAGGAAAAAAATCCCCTCCACCTTCTCCTTCTGCGCATTTCTCTCTCTCTACCTCTCTCTCGTTCTCTCCATTCCTCTCAGTCTCTGTTCTGTTTCCTTCAGCTTCCTTTCATCATTTTCTCTCATGTCTCTCTCTTGTTTCTGTCCTCCAGATTCTTCTTTCTAATCTTGTCATTGCCTAGATCTAGATCCCTGTCAACCACCCCCCCCCCCATTTCAACCCACCCTCTTCTCTTTTAATTCTCCCTCTTCCTCACCCTCCCCCCACTCCCCTATCTCCCTCTTCCCCGTGTCTTTGTCCTTCTCTGCTGTTCAGCTCTGGCCACATTTCCTGGAACTCTCATAAAATGCACTCGCATACACAGCTTGCCTATTCTCCTTCTGCGTGGGCGTCACGGGTCAGAGGGTCATTGCTGTCGACGCAGTCAGGAAATCAAAAATTCTGAGAACAGCGTTCAGTTCTAATTTCACTGGCGATTTTATCCATCATTGCTTGCTTTGCGGGGTCAGGGGTGGCAGGTTTTTTTTTTTTTTTCAAAAGCCAGTGCTCTAGAACTCTTTCAGTTGCTTTCAGTTACCAGCAGTGACTGTTACATCAGCAATAGAATGTTCAATTAAGAACTTTCATATCACACATTTGTGACCTCACGCGTTAAAATGTCAAAGACCTCGGGTACCGGGGTTGGTAGTGCTCTTCAGAGTTAGAGCGCTTGCCTGTACGAGCTCTTTCAAACTGCCAGAGGACACTGAAGCCTGGAGAACCAGGCTGACTACAATTGCCCATAGCATTTCGAAAAAAAGAAGAAGAAAAAAAGATTTAAAAACATGTGCTTTTTTTTTTTTTTTTTGTTGCAGCAGAGTTGATTAGGTGACAGAGGCCTGCAGAAAATAACAAGAGAGTGAGCTCTTGCACAGAATAGAGTATAAGAAAGAGGCCAGAACAAACAGCCTTCTGCTACAGAATAGAGTCGTAAGGAAGCTTCACTGCCTGTAGCCTGAACGGGCGGTTCTGACCCACGATAACCCGCTGTCCGTTTATATACAGCGAAGCTCTCACTGCCTGTTTGCTGAACGGGCCGGTTCTGACCCACGATAACCCGCTGTCCGTTTATATACAGCGAAGCTCTCACTGCCTGTTTGCTGAACGGGTCGGTTCTGACCCAGGATAACCCGCTGTCCGTTTATATACAGCGAAGCTCTCACTGCCTGTTTGCTGAACGGGTCGGTTCTGACCCAGGATAACCCGCTGTCCGTTTATATACAGCGAAGCTCTCACTGCCTGTTTGCTGAACGGGTCGGTTCTGACCCAGGATGACCCGCTCTCTGCTCTCTTAAACGGCGAAGCTCTCACTGCCTGTTTGCCAGAGTGAGTGTCAGTGTTTGATTCCTCGTCTCCACAATTTCCTCGCTCTTGAAACTTGCCTGCTGTTGGCACACTCTTCCTCCCCTGATCTCTCTCTTTCTCTCTCTCTCTCTCCCTCCCTCCCTCCCTCCCTCTTCAGGGGCAGGGTCCTTGAGCCTGAAGCTTGTCGCACAGGAAGCTGATTATGTGGCGCTCTAGTGTGCTGTTTGACACTGGTACTCCTCTAATGTAAAACTCAGACTTGGAAAAAATCCCTCTTCCCGACAGTGTCTCGCGCCAAACCGCTCCATCTTTGTGTCTATTTCACCACCTCCGACGGTAACCTGCCCGACCCAGTTTTATCGTTTGCTCTGATAGGTCCCTCATTACATCTCTGTTACCATTCACTCTGCTTTAACTATCACACCAGGCTGGCCAGTGGAGGAGGGGCTCCCCCTCTATAGCCAGGTTCCTCCCGAAATTTCTTCCCATTGGAAAGTTTTTTTTTTTTTTTTTTTTTTTACCTCAGTAGGGGTTTTCACCTTTTTGGGGGTTCAGGCCTGGTTAGTGTAATTCTGACAGTGTCTCTGTAAAAAACACAATACGGGTAAAATTCATCATTATCCGGTCTGAGAACAGCCACTGCCTTACTGCAAGAAAAAAAAATCCTTCTATTTAATTTCATTTTATCATAATTTTTTCCCCCATAATGATTATCAGTAAATTACTGGGGAAATAGGGTTAAGTTTTCATTAGTGTGCGTTTTGCTGGCATTCTAATGCAGCTGACAAATATTTGCAAGCTAATTGTGAACGGTAACAATCAGGATTATGCATACTGCGCGCAATTAATCTAACCCATTTTACCCCCCTTTTGTGAAAATTTTTTGGCAGATTTTTTTTTTGTTTGTTTCTCTCGCTGTTAATAGCATTAACAATCTCAATTAATGCC
The DNA here is from genome assembly GCF_018555375.3 of Anguilla rostrata. Classification (NCBI taxonomy): domain Eukaryota; kingdom Metazoa; phylum Chordata; class Actinopteri; order Anguilliformes; family Anguillidae; genus Anguilla; species Anguilla rostrata. The sequence goes on from NC_057935.1 coordinate 56,921,466, forward strand.
CGCACACCCCGGTGTAATTTGGTTTCGGCATAAACAGTCGCTGGCATTCGCAATAATGGCCTACGGCGATAAACAAGTTAATTGCCTTTTTTTTTTTTTTTTAGCCCGTTATCTTTTCACCAAACTGCAACTGCCTGGCAAGGGTCCAACCGACAGATCAGTGGGGAACTCCGGGGATCGTTTTGCATTGATTTCAGTGCCCGTTTAGGACGGCAATAAAAATCTAAGAACGTAATCCCGTAACAACCAGCAGCATTAGACGGCAGAGAAGCTTTTTTTTTTTTTTTTAATCCGGGAGAGCTCTTCCGCGGAACGCTTGTACATCAGGTGCCGCTGCCTGCCGCTTCCGTATGAGCACACCGAGCCCAGCCGTGCGGAAGAATTGTTCACTCGGACGGGAAACGGTAGTTTAAATGCATCTAATGGTTCCTGACACCGCGGAGCACCCATTTGAACGACCAAACGAGTGACTGAATTTAAATGGCATGTTTGGCCCCCCCAATTATCTCAAAGCACTTTGCACTTTAAGGAAGGGGGGGAAGGGGGAGGGGGTCACTCTCCCTCAACCGCCACCGATGTCACGGCAGCCATTTTGTGCCGTGAGTTTCCACGCATGCTTGGGTGAAATGAAAAGCACTAGAATCTTTAAAAGAAAAACCTGTCTGTCAATTTGCAGAGCAAAAAGTTACAAAAGACACATTTTAGTTTTTTGAACATGACTCTCTGAGAACGCTTCCGTGTCTGCAGCGGCGTTTTCAGATTGCGCCAGCATCTGATGAATTAAAGTATTTGAAATAAATATTTGATTTGGGGGGTCGGGTTCCCAGACTTTTTAACAGGATGATCCCCCCAGCAGCTTGGCTTAGGTCTCCGGCTGAGTGTTGTGTCTCACCGTGTCTGTCCTCAGATGGAAACCCACATCCGCGGTTCGCCCGGATGAGCCAATCCGATGCCAACATCGGAGAGGATGGTGGCGGCGGCTTTTGTGTGCTGGTTTAAAGCGCGTGGATCGGATCACGGGCGAGAAAATGATCTAGACGTCTAGAAGGGTGGAAATGTATGCTACGTCCTTGCGGGCTAGAAACCTTTTCAGCCAACTGTAGCCACGTTCTCCCATGAATGCCTGAGACAGCATTTCACCAAGTTTTCACTGACTTTTTTTTACCACAAAAATGCTCACTGAGGATTTCAATCTGCAGTCCTGGAGGGCTGCACTGTGTGTGTGTGTGTGTGTGTGTGTGTGTGTGTGTGTGTGTGTGTGTGTGTGTGTGTGTGTGTGTGTGTGTGTGTGTGTGTGTGTGTGTGTGTGTGTGTGTGTGTGTGTGTGTGTGTGTGTGTGTGGTGTGTGTGTGTGTTGTGTGTGTGTGTGTGTGTGTGTGTGTGTGTGTGTGTGTGTGTGTGTGTGTGTGTGTGTGTGTGTGTGTGTGTTTGTGTGTGTGTGTGTGTGTGTGTGTGTGTGTGTGTGTGTGTGTGTGTGTGTGTGTGTTTAGTGGTGTGTGTGTGTGTGTGTGTGTGTGGTGTGTGTGTGTGTGTGTGTGTGTGTGTGTGTGTGTGTGTGTGTGTGTGTGTGTGTGTGTGTGTGTGTGGTGTGTGTGTTGTGTGTGTTTGTGTGTTTGTTTGTGTGTGTGTGTGTGTGTGTGTGTGTGTGTGTGTGTGTGTGTGTGTGTACGTGTGTGTGTGTGTGTGTGTGTGTGAGTGTGTGTGTGTTTGTGTGTGTGTGTGTGTGTGTGTGTGTGTGTGTGTGTGTGTGTGTGTGTGTGTGTGTATGTGTGTGTGTGTGTGTGTGTGTGTGTGTGTGTGTGTGTTTGTGTGTGTCTAAGCGTCAGCAGGGTTTTTAATGGGCTTTCCTTTTTCCATTAGCCGCCAAAAAAAATGTAGGATTTTGGAAACGAGAGTCTGCAGCTAATCGCTCATTTAAATGAAGCACTTAAGTGCTGAGGCAGACTAGAGAGCAACAGACACTGTGGCTCTGCGCTGCTGGAGTTTACACTCGCTGGTTCAGTCTGAAATTTTAGCACAGGGGTGTGAGTCTCCCGTTGTGTTCTCATCGCGTTTCAGCGCGAGCGGCTAATTTAAGTCCTTGATTGCCTGAAGAGTCCGCAGACCCTGGCTCTCAAGGCCTTATTTGGCTCCTGTTTGAAAGGAAAACTGCAAATACCGGCAGACGCTGCAGCGCCCCCTGCAGGACTGGAGCTTTTCCACACGCCTGTTTAAGCAGATTCTCCAGCTCAGGAATCATCGAAGGAGGCTCCTGATCCTCCGTGCCCTGCTCCATGCCTGGCTTTCTGCTTGTCAGGATGTTCTCATAGCAGGGGCGAGGGTGTAGTAGGGGAGGGGGTGGGGGGGGGGGTGTAGTAGGTGGGTCATAGCCTTTGTTTCCCAGGTGGCCGGGTGGGGGGGGGGGGGGGGGCGACTGGCGTACCGGGCTGAGATTGGGCCTCCCTGTGGACTCACAGCCTCGCCCTGAGCCAGGTGCCCAGCCTGAACCCTTACAGCAGGAAGTGGCGGAGAAAAGCAGGTCACCCCCCCGTGGGGGGGCCTGCCGGGGATTACCTCAGGTACAGCTAATTAAGCTCTACCGTCTGCCCCCTCCAATATGGCCGCCCCCCCGACTCCGGAACTGCCTCTGCTTCCTCTATTGCCGCGGGATCTTCTTTTTAATCCAAATTTGTTTTATTCAGAGCGGGTTTGAGGTCACGTGGACGGACATCTTCGCTGTACTTTTTCGACGCGGTTTTCATTCTTCGATTCTTTACCTTTTATAAACTCGTAAATGCATCAGCAGGTTGTGAGCACCAACGGAACACCGACGGAAAGCGTCGAGCCTCCAAACCAGGGAGGCTCAGGCGCGAATCCAGACAGAATCTGTATGTCTAGAGGGGTGGAAATCTCGGTCGTGAGATTTTTTGACATAAATGGACCGGTTTAGCACCGCTCAGATCCGATACAGCTCAGGTTTTAGCCGGATGTAGCCTGGCTGTGTCCTTGCCGGCTATAAAACTTTCACTTTTCGAATGAAAGCAGCCGGGTTTTCACCGAACGCCTAGATTCCATCGCGATTCAGGCTTGCGTTCGCTGGGAAGTGTGGCCAGTTAGGCCTGTAAGCACCGTGGTGTTGAGTCCACCCGTGTGTGGAATTCTGCTGAAGGAATACCACCCCACTTTCCCAAGAGAAAGCTGATCAGTTCATCCGTCGTTCCAGAATATACCTGTGTATATATATAAATATATATTTTTTAAAACGTTACATTTGATTTTGATTTTAAGTTTTGCTAGCCCGTAATCCTGTCCCACACAGCCTTGAGGGCTTTGTGGCGTGAGAATGACAGGCAGGACGCTGTGCTTATATCACACTGTTTAATATGTTTTATAGCTCTGAGGTGAGCAGCGTGATTCCCAGGCACACCAAGGCCATCGCACCCTTGAGCAAAGTACTTAACCTCGATTGCTTCCGGAAATATCCAGCTGTGTAAATGAATTATCCAGGTTTCTACTCTCCCAAGTCTATTTATTTATTTATTTATTTATTTTTGACCTCAACTGCTTGCTTTTCCGGTCTGGTTTTTGCTCAGTTTTCTCTTCTTTTTCCTTCATGAAGCGTCTTTGTGACAGCGTCTCTGTAAAAAGCGCTATCCAAACGAAACTCAAATTAAATGGGAATTGTGTGTGGGCTAGTGTTGTGTAAGTCGCTCTGGATTGCAGCGTTTGCTGAAATGGGATTCTGTCCCAGGGCAGGTTATTGTCAGCCGCATTCTGTAGACACATTCTGCGGCCCCTGGGGGGGGGGGGGGGGAGGGGGAGGGGGAGCCATGGAGAGGTGCACGCTAATGAGCGAACGGGCCAATCATCCGCCACCCTGCAGGGGCTCCTCGTCCAATCACAGCTGCAGTACGGGATCATCGTGCAGTGCTATCCCGCAAATCCGTGGGGTGGGTGTGGGGGGGGGGGGGGGTGTAGGGGCCCTCTTATAGCGACTGTCCCTCTAGGGGGGGTGTCTTCTTGGTGTCACGTTGCCAGGACTCCCTGTGCTGTCGCGTGCGATGAACCCCGCCCGTTTAGCGAATAAAATCCGTCGAGCTGAACACCTCCGCTACACTGCTAGCATCGCGGCTCTCGCTAGCTCACGCTACCTGCGTGTCCTCCGCATGTTTAGGGTGCTTTAACTCTCAGCCGTTCGGCCTTTGGCTGACTTACGTCCCCTGCCTGATGCGACTGCAACGCAGCTGCATTATCAGCCAAACTATTTTGTCTTTGTTTTTGGGGATTTTATTGCTCCGTGTAGCTGTTGTTGTTGTTGTTGTTTTTGGTTTGTTGTGTATTTATAGTTACATGCAGAAGTATTGGGGTCAGGGAGATCATTTCTTGTTCTTTAGGTTCTTTACTCCAGCACATTGGATTTGAAATAAAACAATGAATGTGAGGATGAGTTGTAGACTGTCAGCTTTAATCTGAGGGTATTCATATTTGGCGGTGGAGGGACGGGGGTGGGGGTGTTGGCGGGGGGGGGGGGGGGGTTAGTCTGCGGAGGAATTACGGCCTTTTTTAAACATGCCCCCCCCGAGCCTGCCAGCTGTCTCGAATACCCCGCGGTCCCGTCAGCTGTAAAATTAATAGTGGGATAGAACACGGCGCAGACAGTCTGAGTGAGACGGAATTAAAACCGACGGGGGGGGGGCAGGGGGGTGCGGGCGCGCGGCGCGGGGGGGGGGGGGGTACGGGCGCAGGGTGATCCAAACTCGTCGAGCAGGAATCTGACGCGACTGTCGTGGTCACGCACGCGACACACAGGCGAGAGAAAGTCCAGCTGAAGGAGCGTTGAGCCTGGTCTTAATCCGGGCCCGGTGCCAGGCCAGACAGACGGGCCGCGACAGATCCGATGGGGGTGGGGGGGTGGGGTGGGGGGGGGGGGTCTGGCTGCTAGCGCCAGTTTGATTTTAATATCTGTAATAAAGATGAAAACACAAAGCACAATAACGATTAGCACAATCACTGGAATTGCGTTTACATGAAGTACAGGCGTTCAGCAAGCAGGCTCTCCCGTCTGGAATGACTGCCAAAAAAAAAAAAAGCCCTTATTTCAGGGGTGGACAATGGACGGCCATTTCCTGCGTCTGGTTTCCGTGCCAGCCTCTGTGTTTAATTAGCCATAGCGTCTACGCCATCTGGCATTTCGGCTGCGTCTCTCGCTACGGTCTGGGGTCCCTGCGTAAAAGGCTGCACTGTGACCTAATCTACGAGCGAACCAGTGCTGGTGTGTTTAGCCCGTTAGCTCGTTAGCTTGTTTAGCCAGGCTAATCGGTGGGAACGAAGACCTGCGCACGCATCGGCACCTCCAGGACCAGAGCTGCCCGCCCCTGGCTTAAAATAGAGGATTTGGTTACGAGTAGAGACCGTGCCAAGCCGTCGGTGTCGTAAACCGTCGGTGGAAGTTACACAAACGCGCAGCTGCTACGACAGGAGTGCGGTTGAGATTGAGGATGTCGTGGGTTAAACCGCAGAAGGTTCTGAGGGTGTCGCGTCAGACGCCGTCCGACGTCGGCCTAGTAAACCGGCGATGAACGTGGTTTGAGGAAGAATGGAGGCCTTCATTTTGATCTGAATGCAAGTGCTCTGTCTGTAGTGTTTGAGTACAAGAACAGGGCTTTTTTTTTTTAATTTAGCTCGAGCAATACGCAGTGTTTTTTTTTTTTTAATGGAGTGGGGTGGGGGTGTCAAGAGCATGACGAATATTTCTCTGCTTGCTTTTGCCTGAGGTAAAAACACTAACAAAATAAGATGAGAATGAATCTGTTACGTATATAAAAAGCTTCCAGAATTCATTCCGGTTTTATTTTGGCGCATTAAAAAAAAAAAACAAACAAAAAAAAACAAACAAAAAAAAACAAACAAAAAAAACAAACAAAAAAAACAAACAAACCTGAAGTCAGAAACAGGCATCTTTTATGACTGGGGGGTGTGCCTCTGGGAGGGGGGAGGTGAGGGGATCATGTGGCCCGGCATGGTACGCTATGTTTTACCCCTGCGGTTTGGGGAAGGGGGGGGGGCTCAGAGAGGGGATCGGGGGGCTCTCTGCTTTGTCCTGGGTAAGCGGAGAGGGGCGGTTTGTGTGGTGTGGTGAAGCCGTGTGGCAGACCGCTCGGCGGTAGAGTGCGGTTTTAATGGCCCCCGAACGGCGGCTGTTAGCTCCTCCTCCGTTACTACGTCACGCTGTCCTGTCATTCATGCGGTCTGAACCAGTCAGAACGCTCCTCTCCCTGGCAAAACGCCACGATTGGTTCAAATGAATGACAACGGATGAGAGGCACGCCCCCGGAACCACGCCCTGTCCCAGCGCTGCCTGCTGACCCCAGCGAACCCCAAAACCCCCTGTGATGACAAAAACGGGGGAGTCGTTAAAAAGAATTAGCTCCGTTCTCTGCACTCTGAAGCACTTTCCACAGCTAATCCACTTAAGCCAGACAGAGGCCTGTGCCGGACTTGCATGTCTGTTTACGGAGAGGGCTGAACTCGGGGAGAAGGGTGTGTATGTTACACCGTGGTATATAACTCACTGAGTACAAAGCACAGAGCAGTGACAGGTTTTTTTAAAAAATTTTTAAAAAAACAAACAAACTGTGCCTTTCTTGGTGCGAGAAGCCACAAATATGTGATTAGAATGTTCTTAACTGAACATTCCGATGGTGATGTCACAATCACTGCTGGTGACTGAAAGCGATGGAGTTCTAGAACTCTGAAAATCTGAAAAACCTACTAGGGATTGAACATTTTCTGGTTTCGACATTTTAATTTGGCAGAGGGGTTTTTTTTGGGATAGTGTGCAGATATCTTGTGTTCCTTCCCCACTGCCAAAAATGTATCAGAATAAAACATCAACCCCGATTTTTCGTTTGACGTGCATGTTTTCTTTTTTTTTTTGTCTTCATAACGCTTCATGTCGCGCGCCAGTCTCGTCAGGTGATTTAACTTTAAAACGGTCTAGCAGTCAGCAGGGAGGAGTATTTATACACAGCATTTCAGAACTACCTCTATCCCCAGTGTCAGCAAATCATCTCACCCGAGAGTTTTATTTCCGCAGATACATATTTTCGTTGCTCGTTACAGAACCGTATTATTTTTGTGTCACCATCGGACGGTATTCATGATGTGAATGAGTCTGGTCGACAGCAGCACATACACCCCCTCATACGCTGTGGTATACACCTCCTCATACACCATTACATACACGTCCTCATACACCATGATATACACCTCCTTATACACCATGATATACACCTCCTCATACACCATGATATACACCTCCTTATACACCATGATATACACCTCCTCATACACCATGATATACACCTCCTCATACACCCTTATATACACGTCCTCATACACCATGATATACACCTCCTTATACACCATGATATACACCTCCTTATACACCATGATATACACCTCCTTATACACCATGATATACACCTCCTTATACACCATGATATACACCTCCTCATACACCATGATATACACCTCCTCATACACCGTTATATACACGTCCTCATACACTGTTATATACACCCCCTCATACACTGTGGTATACACCCCCTCATACACTGTGGTATACACCTCCTCATACACTGTGGTATACACTTCCTCATACGCTGTGGTATACACTTCCTCATACACTGTGGTATACACCCCCTCATACACTGTGGTATACACTTCCTCATGCGCTGTGGTATACACCTCCTCATACGCTGTGGTATACACGTCCTCATACACTGTGGTATACACCCCCTCATACACTGTTATATACACCTCCTCATACACTGTGGTATACACCTCCTCATACACCCTTATATACACCTCCTCATACACCGTTATATACACCCCCTCATACACTGTGGTATACACCTCCTCATACACCGTTATATACACGTCCTCATACACTGTTATATACACCTCCTCATACACTGTGGTATACACCCCCTCATACACTGTGATATACACCTCCTCATACACTGTTATATACACGTCCTCATACACTGTGGTATACACCCCCTCATACACTGTGGTATACACCTCCTCATACACTGTGGTATACACCCCCTCATACACTGTGGTATACACCCCCTCATACACTGTTATATACACCTCCTCATACACTGTGGTATACACCTCCTCATACACCATTACATACACCTCCTCATACACTGTGGTATACACCTCCTCATACACCCTTATATACACCTCCTCATACACCGTTATATACACGTCCTCATACACTGTTATATACACCTCCTCATACACCGTTATATACACGTCCTCATACACTGTTACATACACCTCCTCATACACTGTGGTATACACCTCCTCATACACCGTTATATACACCTCCTCATACAGTGTGATATACACGTCCTCATACACTGTGGTATACACCTCCTCATACGCTGTGGTATACACGTCCTCATACACTGTGATATACACCTCCTCATACACTGTGATATACACCTCCTCATACACCATTACATACACGTCCTCATACACCCTGATATACACCTCCTTATACACCGTTACATACACCTCCTCATACGCTGTGGTATACACCTCCTCATACACTGTGGTATACACCTCCTCATACACTGTGGTATACACCTCCTCATACACCATGATATACACCTCCTTATACACTGTTATATACACCCCCTCATACGCTGTGGTATACACCTCCTCACACACTGTGGTATTGATCTTTCAGAAGTGTCGATAGCCCTTTGACTCCTCCAGCGCTCTGTCCTGGGTCTGGCGTGGTACAGCTCCATTTGTTCCTCTTGACTGAGCGTGCTCAGGAAGGCGGCACCTTGGCGGGTTTCCCCCCCGTATCGATTTGTCCTGGGGACTCTGTTTCAGCTCACTCCAGGGACAGTGCCTCTCTGCCCGCGTCCAGTTCTCTGGGTCTTTCTTTGTGTGCGTGTGTGTGTGTGTGTGTGTGTGTGTGTTAATATGCATGTGTGTTTGTGTATGTGTGCTTGCGTGTGTGTGTGTGCACATGTGTGTCTGAGTCTCACAGATTGTTTTGCTCTTCATCTGTCATTCTCTGTATTTTTTAGACATCCTTTAATCTTTTGGTTCATTTATCTTCTTCATACAGTTTGGAATGCCAGATCATAATTGTGCGTCTGATTAGATTTGTGACTGTGATCGTGATGAAAGTTTAGTCATCCGTTTAGTCTTCTGAAATGCACAGATTGCTGTTGCCTCTTTTCACTCCTGCAAGTACACCAGCTGACCACAGGTGTCACTGTTGCGCACTGGGGTGGGGAGAAACACAGCCAACTAAAACCTCTGTCCCTGGGTGACACTGGCCAATCAGCTGTCACCCTGCTAGTCTGCGATGTAATGTAAAGTGTTGCTATTGGCTCAGTCAGGATCTGTATTCTAGACTGCACAACACACAGCTGCCCTGGGAGCAAGAGTTTCAGCACCTCCCTTTCACCCAGCACCTCCTGTTCACCCAACACCTCCTTTTACCCAACCCCTTCTTTTCACCCAGCACCTCCCTTTCACCCAACACCTCCTTTCACCCAACATCTCCTTTCACCCAGCACCTCCTGTTCACCCAGCACCTCCTGTTCACCCAACACCTCCTTTCACCCAGCACCTCCTGTTCACCCAACACCTCCTTTCACCCAACATCTCCTTTCACCTAACATCTTCTTTCACTCAACACCTCCTTTTACCCAACCCCTTCTTTTCACCCAGCACCTCCCGATCACCCAACAACTCCTTTCATCTAACATCTCCTTTCACCCAACCCCTCCCTTTCACCCAACACCTCATTTTTACCCAACACGTCCATCTTTCTGGTTGTGTCTGTCCTCTGCTTCTTCTTCCTCCCAATCTTTTCCCCTTGAATTATTCATTTAGCTCCTGCTCTATTTCTCAATTTCTCTGTCCGTCAACCCCTCTCATTTCATCCGTCTCTCTCGGATAAAAAGTGTTGTTAGCGCTCTCTGTCCTTCTATACCCCTCTCTCTCCATCTGCCTCTGTCTCTTTCCATCTTGTATAATTATGCAGCCGGTACTTGTTTTCTATCTCTCTCCATGTCTGTCTCTCCCTCTTACTCTCTTTCTCCCTCCCTCTCTCTCCATGTTTCTCGATTCATTTCAAAATGCTTTATTGGCATGGCATATTTCAGTGTGTGTTGCCAAAGCTTGACAAAAAAACATTGCATACATAATAATGTACATAATATGTACATAAATTGCACTGCAATGTCATGAATTATAAACAAATAAACGCATTACAAATGCATGTAAATACATAAATGAATTATTAGATGAAGAATAATAATCAATGAAACAACAAAGGACAATTCATCATAATTTATGAATATTAAGGGTCACAGCTGTCCCTCAAGATGTGCCTCTCTCTCTCTCTCTCTCTCTCTCTCTCTCCTACACACACACACACATACACACATGCATGGACACACACACACATGCACACGCTCTCACACACATTCTCTCACAGAAACACACACTCTCTCACACACACACACACACACACACTCACACACATACTCTCACACACTCACTCACACACACACACACTCACACACACACACACTCACTCTCACACACACACACTCTCTCTCTCACACACACACTCTCACACACTCACTCACACACACACACGCACACTCACATTCTCTCTCCCTCACACACAAACACACATTCAGCATTTCTGCCTTCCTCTCCTTCCTCTCCCTTTTCTCTGTCCATCTGTCTGTTTTCGTCTCCTCCCTCTCTTGCATCTCTTTCATGCAGTGACTGTGTGTGTGTGCGTGTGTGTGTGTTTGTTTGTGTTTGTGTTCATGTTTGTGCGTGCATGTGTGCGCGCTTCTGTGTGTGTGTGAGTGTGTGTGTGCGTGTGTCAGATGCAGTCTGTCAGAAGTGCCAGACTGTGTTCCTTGGACAGAAAGCCTGGGTCCAGTTTCCCGTGCTTGGGTAGAATATTCTTTTCCATTTGCTCTATAGATTCAGTTGGTTCTGTCTGTTCCAATGAATCAGTTAGTTCTGTAACATTAGTCCTCCTTGTCCTAGCTTTACAGTCTCTCTCTCTCTCTCTCTCTCCCCCCCCTCCCCCTGTCCCCCTCTCCCCCCTCCGTCTCTCGGATTATTAAAATGCAGCCTTGTCATCACCGCGTTCACATAAGCAGCCTGTGAGAATTTTTTGGCGAGGCGTCATTCCCGGAGAGAGGAACACTCTAAATTCCCTCTTAACGATGTGCTGGCCCCTCGTCCCTCCGGAGGGCGCTACCGTGGCGGCCGCTACGGGGCGCGATGGCGCACGTGCGTCTGCCGGCAGAGCCGCGCGCGTTCCCTGTGGCGGGGCAAAGGGGCGGGGTTATTTCAGCACCTCGCCCCCACCCCCCTGTCTGAAAGACCCCAATCGTGCAGGTCCTGATGGGAATGCAGGGAGCCTTTGGGGGGGGGATGTATTAACAGGAGGCCCATGGAGGGATGGAATGAAGGGGGGGGGGAGGGGGGGAATGCAAAAAAGGATGTGATCAAAGAGGGATGGAATGAAAGATGGATGGAATGAAGAAGTCTGTAGATGACTCTGTGGCTCAGCTCGTGTGCTGAGTTTTGTGGTGTGGTCACTGGACTGCTAAACACACACACACACACACACTCACTCCCCACACACACACACACACACACACACTCACTCCCCACACACACACACACACACTCACACACTCAGACACACACACCCACACACACACACACTCACTCCCCACACACACACACACACACACTCACACACTCAGACACACACACACACACACACACACACTCACTCCCCACACACACACACACACACACACACACACTCAGACACACACACCCACACACACACACACTCACTCCCACACACACACACACACACTCACACACTCAGACACACACACCCCACACACACACACTCACTCCCCACACACACACACACACACTCACACACTCAGACACACACACACACACACACACGCACACACTCCCCACACACACACTCACACACCCCACACACACACTCCCCCCACACACACTCACACACACACACACACACTCACACACACTCACTCCCCACACACACACTCACACACACACACACACACTCACACACACACACACACACACACACTCACACACACTCACTCCCCACACACACTCACACACACACACACACACTCACACACACACACACACACACACACACACTCACCCCACACACACACACACACACATACTAACACACACATGCAGGATCTCCTGAGAGTGTGGGCTGTGTGAGTGGGAGACCGTTGTGCCTGAAGGCTTTGCCTGTGCGTTTGATCACAGCCCAATCCGTGAGAAAAGCATGCATCCTGACAACCTGCAAATGCCAAAGCGGAGAACACTCACCTGCCAGGACCTTTCTCCATTATCAGGCTCTTAGCCAAGATAGGCACCTTACCGGACCCTTCTGCATTCTCAAAGGCTGAGCTTATTTGAGGACCTGTATGATTTTTTGTACCGTTTCTCCATTCTGTAGCTCTTAGCCAAGATAGGCACCTTCCAGGACCCTTCTGTATTCTCTAAGGCTGAGCTTATTTGGGCATCTATTGGACCATTTCTTCATTCTATCACTCGTAGCCAAGACAGGCACCTGCCAGGACCTTTCTCCACTCTGTAGCTCTTAGCCAGGATAGGCACCTGCCAGGACCTTTCTCCACTCTGTAGCTCTTATCCAGGATAGGCACCTGCCAGGACCTTTTTACATTCTGTAGCACTTAGCCAAGATGTGCGTTAAGCTGAAATCTGCCCTTCGGGTATTTACTGTTTTCCCCTCTTCCGTTTGTGAGACATTGTTTTGATGCTCGCATCACTCCCCTGTGCACCTTTCTAAACTCCTGCAGTTTTTAGAGCACCCAGCGCCTGTTTGAATGGGCGGGCTGCACTTTTGCACTTTTTTTTAGTGCCGTTTGGTGCATTGTGGCCGGCCATTTTACACCCCGGTTGTTTTGCTGACTCATCATATCGAAATGGGCGAGAGAGTTTCCCTCGTCTCTCCGTCTCACGTCTCCGTGTCGTCTCTGCCGGGTTCTGAGAACAGCGCCGCGTCTAACTGAGCAGACGTGGCGGGGCGACAGCCTAACCTTCCCGGAAAGCGACATTCTGTCACCCGTCAATCAAGGCCGGTTCTTCTATGAGGTCACGTCTTCTCCCGCATTCTGTCCACCTATTCCTGTCCTTCCCATTGTGACCTCACTCTCCCGACCTCGGCGTGACCTCTCCTACTGCGGCTCAACATTCTACATTCTACGGCGTTGTGCGGCATTGATTGACAGGGGATTGGGAAGCCCAGGGTGATTACCGCCACGCATGGCTGACTTTCATCTGAAGCACAATTTTTTTTTACTTCAAACGTAAAAAAAATAAATAAATAAAAAAAATAAAACATTTTGAAAGTATCTAGGACTTAAGCTGTTGCTGTGCTCATCAATATTTCTGGTAAACTTTCATACCGTGACAGTCGTATTAGTTCCCCCCCTCGTCCCAAATGATATGTCCTTTTTTTCCCCCACGGCAGCAGTGACGTGTGCACAACCTCCATCGTTTTTGGAGCAGTTATATAACTGACGCCCACTGCTGCTACCCCCCTCCTCCTCACCCCCCCCCCCCATCCAGCCCCCCAGCCCTCGAACCGTCCCCTCGACTCTGCGCCTGTCCTCACATGGCAGCCAGTAAGCCCCGTGCCTGCGAGGGCTTTGGGGAGAAAGCCTGTCGCTTTGTCACGACCGGGCAGGTTGCCGGGACGATGCCCGTTTGCGTGCGCTGGCGAAGGCTGCCCAGATGGCACCCGTGCCCGTCACAGATGACCCACTTTCCCCCGACTTTGGGCCTGACTCCGCGTCCAGGAACAGCGCCTTTTCCGCTAGCCTGTAGTAACCGCGGTAACCGAGCTAGCTGGGATGCACAGCACCAGCGCTGGGAGGGCTGCTGTGTGTGCACGTGTGGGTGTGTGCGTGTGTGTGTGTGTGTGTGGTGTGTGTGTGTCTGTGTGTGTGTGTGTGTGTGTGGTGTGTGAGTGTGTGAGTGTGTGTGTGTGTCTGTGTGTGTGTGGTGTGTGTGTGTGTGTGTGCAGTGTTGTTCCAGCTACACTGTCCTGATTGCATTTTTTCTTTGTATGCGGTTGTTGGCTCTCTTCTAAATCTGGACCGTGTGGTGAAATGATTTCATCAAGGAGGCGCGAGCGGCCTGCAGCTGTCACTTGTGATTTTTATCTGAAATGTGAGATCATAAAATCGATCGGCCTGATGAAGTCATCAAGAGCAGCGGTTGGTCTGAACTCCCTCGCTGTGCACTGAGGGACAACAGCGAGGTCACGTTTGGGGGACAGGTGTCCCCCTAAACAGAGCTGACGGAAACCTCCAGGAAGCCGTCCCACGCCACAAGCCAAACCGTTTAAACGGATGGGGGGCGCTTTTTACGGGAACTACGGGGGGGGGGGGTTACAGTCAACCCGGGATCGAGTAATATTGGTGTCGCCATCTTGCCACCCCCCCCCATATGAAACAGAAGTTTCAGTGGAGGAGCGAGCTGTTTGGGGCGCGTAGGGGGGCCATCAGTCCTCATAACTCAGTGTTAATGCTGACAGTCCACCCCCCTCCCTCACTGCCCCCCCCCCCCGCCCCTGCCCCCATTCCTCTGAGCTGCAGGTGATACCCCAGGGGGCGGAGCTTGTGAAGCTGATGGGTACGGACAGCTGTCAGACACGGGCGGGCACCACGAGCCCCCTAATCCCCGTGCGTTCGCTTAATTAGAGTCAGAAATTCTCTGCAAATTGTTTTTGAGGCCGTCAGGGGAACGGATGGGGCCTGGAGGGGCTGGGTGGGGGTGCGGGGGGGAGTGGGGGGGGGCTGGAAGCTTTGATTCGCAGTGTCTGAATTCGGCAGACACCGTTAGTCCTGTGTGTGCGAGCGTGTCACCCTGCTGACGTCCTCCCGCTGAATATAAAATTGCTCACATGTGACATTCGGCAGTATGCAGCCCCCCTCCCCAGACGGTCGAGACGTTTATACGTTTGAAACCCCCCCCCCCCGTGTGGCAGCCTGGGTACTTGGTGTGTGGATCTGTGAGATTCTCCCCGATACCTTGTTTCTTCCACCTGGGCTGGGTGCTCATTGTTCAGTGTATGGTGTTAACTGCAGTGTTCAGTGTGTGGTGTTCAGTGTGCGGTGTTAACTGCAGTTTTCAGTGTGCGGTGTTAACTGCAGCGTTCAGTGTGCGGTGTTAACTGCAGTGTTCGGTGTGCGGTGTTAACTGCAGTGTTCAGTGTGCGGTGTTAACTGCAGTGTTCAGTGTGTGGTGTTCAGTGTGCAGTGTTAACTGTAATGTTCAGTGTGTGGTGTTCAGTGTGCGGTGTTAACTGCAGTGTTCAGTGTGCGGTGTTAACTGTAGTAATCAGTGTGTGGTGTTCAGTGTGCAATGTTAACTGCAGTGTTCAGTGTGCAGTGTTAACTGCAGTGTTCAGTGTGCAGTGTTAACTGCAGTGTTCAGTGTGCGGTGTTAACTGTAGTGTTCAGTGTGTGGTGTTCAGTGTGCGGTGTTAACTGCAGTGTTAACTGCAGTGTTCAGTGTGCAGTGTTAACTGCAGTGTTCAGTGTGCAGTGTTACCTGCAGTGTTCAGTGTGTAGTGTTAACTGCAGTGTTCAGTGTGCGGTGTTCACTGTGCAGTGTTAACTGCAGTGTTCAGTGTGCAGTGTTCAGTGTGCGGTGTTAACTGTAGTGTTCAGTGTGTGGTGTTCAGTGTGCGGTGTTAACTGTAGTGTTCAGTGTGCAGTGTTAACTGCAGTGTTCAGTGTGTGGTGTTCAGTGTGCAGTGTTAACTGCAGTGTTAACTGTGTGATGTTCATTGGGTCGTGTTTGGTGCTTTGTCAGCGTTACGCAATGTGTAAATGCTAATAGTTCAATGGATGGACACTCATGGTATCCTGGCAACCAGAATGTTTCTTTAATTCTCCCACTCTTTGTGAAAAACAACAAAAAAAAAAGGATTTTGAAAAGGATTTTTTTCTCTTTTTTTTTTAGAGGATTTTATCTTAGACACAGTGGCCGGTTTGTAGTTTACAGAGAAGAGCACAGAGAGCTTTCCTCCTGTTTTTTGGGGGGGGGGGTGGATTGGGGGGTCACAGGGGAACAGAGAGGGGCTCATGACCGTTCACGCCCCAAAATGTCGTATGCCACCCGTACCCTGGCAGTACCAGGGTAACGGGTGGCATACGGCCCAGACTGGGTTCGTGATCCAGGGGGGGGGGATGGTGCCTTAAATTAGATTGGATTGGTGAGACACCGTAAATTGCTGAGGGAACTCCTGCTAACTTGAAAATTGAGAGTGAGGTAGTGGCGGTTTTGGGGGGAGGGGGTATTGTCGGGCGGGGGGGTGACATGAACTGTTGACCAGAGGGAGGGGGGCAAAAGCTCATGTGCTTGTTCCCACATATTTTGCTTTCAGACCCAGGCTGTGCTGGAGGGGGACCCCGTTTGAGAATTCGATTAATCTTCCTTTGCCCCCCCCCCCCCATAACTATGATGTAATGATATTCTTCCTATCATTGATTCAATTGCCTTTCATGTACCTGGGTTTGCTTACCTTTCATGTGAATGGGTGCCTCGGAAATACTACACCTGTGAGGCATTCTACAGACAGAGAGAGGGGGAAAGAGAGGGGGCAGCTAGGGGTGGAGTTTCAGTATGAGTGGAGGGGGGGGGGGGCAGCAGTCCTAAAGACCCATCTAAAATTTCACTGACCACCAGCATATAGGACAAGGTTGCGGGGGTAGGGGTGGGGGTCAGGGTTAGGGTCAATCGCCCCCCTTGAACTTTGAGTGGGGTAATCCACATGCCCGGCGTGGTGACAGGTGATGTAGAGTTCTCTCCGCGTGTGTAGGCTGGGAGAACAGCACGGCTGACTCACTCATTTACACTCTCCTCTCGCTCTTCAGTCTCACCGGCACAGCTGCCTTTCACCCGTAACCATACCCCCGCTTATTCAGCCGGACGCTTAGTGAGGTCGTTTGGGCAGGGCCACAGCGGATGGGACTTGAACCGGCAACCCTCCCACGGATTTTATGAGCCCCCGTCCTGCCCCCCCATGCACACACACACACACATGCGCACGCACACACGCACACACACATACATTATGCCACTCAGACTCATAAGAAGCAGGCAGATTTGAGCCCCTGTCCTGCCCCCCCATGCACACACACACACACACGCACACATGCACACACACACACACGCACACGCACACACGCACACACACACATACATCATGCCACTCAGACTCATAGGAAGCAGGCAGGTTGGTACGGAAACGGTTGCTTGGCGATGCCACCGTTCCAGCGGTGGGTGTTTAGGTGCTCATTGTTCACTCCCGCGCTCTGAGCTGGCTCCTCTGTTCTCTCCGCTCGCGGGTTTTTTTTTTTTTTTCTCCTTTTTTTTGTGTTCCGCCGTCTCCGCGGCGCTACATGACAGCTGCGAGGACGTGACTAATTCATCGGCGGATTGTCCCCCCGGTTCCCGTAGCTGCGCGGTGCGACGATGAAAAGAAACGGAGACGCGAGCGTGTTCCTTGCATGTGAATAGGAGTGAGTAATGCGCCAAAGAACGGCGGATTGTGGGAGTTAAGAACTTTCTTTTCATCGATATCTCTCTCTCTCTCTGTCTCTCTTTCTATCTCAGTGGTTTATCTCTCAACCCCCCCCCCCCCTTTTTTTTGTTTGATCTCTTAATTCCTCTCTTGCTCTCGCTTGCTTTCTTTGTTGTCTCCAAGTTCCCCCCGCATTCCGCCTTACATACGCGAGCGGTCTGTAAAAAGCCTGTTAGCATCGTTTGCGCACGCTGAGCTAAACCAAAGGTTCGCGCGGAGAAGCCCGTTTTTTTGTGGGTTTTTAATTTACGCAGCAAGCGCAGTCAGTCACGTACCGCACATGCGTTCATATTTCACGGGCGACCCCCCCCCCCCCCCCCCCCCACCAAGACTCCGTGAGCGGTACCCAGCGAAGTTTCCATGCAAGTTTAATGCATGTTCTCAGGCGAAAAATAGCAACTGCCGTTTTCAGGAATGGCAAATGCGCGCACTGACTAGCGCTATACAAGCTTTCTCACTTCCACTGATGTTCCTTTCCATAGGTGTATATCTTTATGTACACATATATATGCAGCTGTGTGTGTGTGTGTGTGTGTTCAGGTGGGCAACTGTGTACATGAATGTCTGAGTGAGTGAGAGAGAGAGAAAGGGAAGGACAGATTTTAACACGATAGTATTATCAGTGGAACTGAATTGTACTGAGGAAACCAAGGCCAAGATTGAATTGGAAAATCTCTTTGTGTCACATTTTTTTGCGGTCAGCTCTTTTCTCCCCCCTTTATCCTTTTTTGATGGAGTCCTCTGTTGTTCTGAGTCACGGTCCTGGGAGAGAGATGACAGATCCGGGACGGACACGAAGACAAATATCTGTTTGAAGTTTGAAAAAGTTCCCACCTTGAAAAATAACTTGATTTGTTTTTCCTCCCCTGCCCTCTGTTTCCTGTCCCCTTCCTCCTTCCCCCCCTCTTCTCTCCATCCACTGCTTATTTTCTCTCTCTCCTGCTCTCTCTTCCTCTCTCCTCCTTTCTTCTGCCTCTCTTCCTGTCGCTTCCGTCCATTCTGTCTCCCTCCCTTTCTCTCTTTTTGATCCCTCTGTCCTCTTCGTCTCTCCTCCCAAACCCTCTCTTCTTTTTATCCCTCCCTCCGTCCCTCCCTCCACCCTCTCTCCTTTCTCCCCCTCTCCCTCCCTCCCTCCCCCCGGTGCAGGTGTCTGGTGCAGTGACCCCGCCCTACGGAGCAGGAGGAGGAGGAGGAGGAGGAGGGGGGTGTAGTTCGGCCATGGCTCGCCCCCCGCCCCTCCGGCGGCTGGCCCTGTGGGGCCTGCTGTCCGTGCTGGTGGCCTGGTGCCCGCCGCGGCCCTGCGGGGCCTGCCCGCCGCGGTGCGACTGCGTGGCGCAGCTGAGGGCCGTGTCCTGCCAGCGGCGCCGGCTGACCGCCGTGCCCGAGGGCATCCCCACGGAGACGCGGGTGCTGGACCTGAGCCGGAACCGGCTGCGCTGGGTGGAGCAGGGCGACCTGGCGCCCTACCCGCGCCTGGAGGAGGTGGACCTGAGCGAGAACGTCATCAGCGCCCTGGAGCCCAACGCCTTCGCCGCGCTGCCGGGGCTGCGCGTCCTGCGCCTGCGCGCCAACCAGCTGAAGCTGGTGCCCGCCGGCGCCTTCGCCCGCCTGGGCAACCTGACCACGCTGGACCTGAGCGAGAACCGCATCGTCATACTTCTGGACTTCACCTTCCAGGACCTGCGCAGCCTGCGGCACCTGCACGTGGGCGACAACGACCTGGTGTACATCTCGCACAAGGCCTTCAGCGGCCTGCTGGGCCTGGAGGAGCTCACCATCGAGCGCTGCAACCTCACCGCCATCTCGGGCCAGTCGCTGTCCTACCTGCGCAACCTGGTCACGCTGCGGCTGCGGCAGCTGGGCGTGACCGCGCTGGAGGACCAGAACTTCCGCAAGCTGGCCAGCCTGCGGGGGCTGGAGATCGACGGCTGGCCCGACCTGGAGCACATCTCCCCGCTCAGCTTCCAGGGCCTCAACCTGTCCTGGCTGTCCATCACCAACACCAACATCAGCGCGGTGCCGTCCGCGGCCTTCCGCGACCTGGCCCACCTGACCTCGCTCAACCTGTCGCACAACCCCATCGCCGCGCTGGAGGCCTGGGCGTTCCGCGACCTGGTGCGTCTGCGCGAGCTGCGGCTGGTGGGCACGGGGCTGGCGCGGGTGGCGCCGCGGGCGCTGGGCGGCCTGCGGCAGATCCGCGCGCTGGACGTGTCGGGCAACGCGCTGGCCACCCTGGAGGAGGGGGCCTTCCAGTCGGTGAACAGCCTGGAGACGCTGCGGCTGGACGGGAACCCGCTGGCCTGCGACTGCCGGCTGCTGTGGGTGCTCCTGCGCAGGCGCACACTCGATTTCGGCGGCCGGACGCCCATCTGCGCAGGCCCCGCCCAGCTGCGCGGCCACGCCCTCACCGCCTTCTCCGACGCGGCGCTCTTCGACCACTTCACCTGCCAGAAGCCCAAGATACGCAACCGCAAACTGCAGCAGGTGAGGGGGGGCGGGGGGGAGGCGAGGGGGGGGGAGAGGGGAGAGAGGGGGGGGGGAGAGGGGAGGAGAGAGAGGCGGAGGGGGGAGGGGAGAGAGGAGAGAAGAGCAAAGAGAAAAGGGGAGAGAAGAAAGGGAGGAAGAGAAAGAGGGATGGGGAGAGAGAGGGGAGGGAGACGGGGGACACATTGCTGTTATCTTTTATCTGCAGTTACTTTTCATGGTGTGTTGAGTTTATTACTGTTTCTGTCTTTAATGTTTGTCCCGTCTGAAGAACAAAGGTGTGAGCAGGGCTCTTTTCCTCTTCTCTTTCAAATTTAGTTTCATTTACGTATCAGTTTGTGTTTGTTTTTCTCCCCTGGAAGAGGGTGGTGGGAGTGGGGGGGGGGAGGGTGTAAGGTGCTGGAGAGCAGTGGTGGGGGGCAGCCTCATTGTTTAATTGGTTGTGAAAATCAATAAATGTAATTCCACCAAGAAACGAGAGAGAGAGAGTGAGAGGGAGAGAGAGTGGGGGGAGAGAGAAGGAGAGACAGAAAGAGGGGGAGGGAGGGGGTGGGGAGGGATGAAGGGGAAGAGAGAGCAGGAGGGAGAGACAGAGAGAGGGAGAGAAAAAGAGAGAGAGGGTGAGAAGAGAGAGAGAGAGAGGTGGAAGGGAAAGGGGGGAGAGAGTGCAGGAGAGAAAAAGAGAGTGATAGAGAGAGAAGGGGAGAGGGAGAGAGAGTGTACAGACCTGGGCAGGAGTAGGAGGAGTAGGGGTAGGGGAGAGAGAGAGAGGACAGATATCTGGGCAGATGGGGGAGGAGGAGAGTGAGGGTTAGGGGTAGGGTTAGGGTGAGGGTTAGGGTGAGAGTGAGGGTGAGGGGCAGGGTGAGGGTGAGGGGGAGGGGCAGGGTTAGGGTGAGGGTAGGGTAGGGTGAGGGTGAGGTTAGGGTTAGGGTGAGGAGGTAGGGTAAGGTTAGGGTGAGAGTGAGGGTGAGGGTGAGGGGCAGGGTGAGGGTGAGAGGGAGGGGTAGGGTGAGGGTGAGGGTAGGGTGAGGGTGAGGGGCAGGGTGAGGGTGAGAGGGAGGGGTAGGGTGGGGCAGGGTGAGGGTGAGGGTGAGGATGAGGGTGAGGGTGAGAGTTAGGGGGAGGGGCAGGGTGAGGATGGGATGAGGTGAGTGAGGGTGAGGGTGGGAGGGAGGGGAGGGTTAGGGTGAGGGTGAGGTGAGGGTGAGGGTTAGGTGAGGGTAGGGGCAGGGTAGGATGAGGATGAGGGTGAGGGTGAGGGTGAGGTTAGGGTGAGGGTAGGGCAGGTGAGGGTGAGGGTGAGGGTGAGGATGAGGTGAGGGTGAGAGTTAGGAGGGAGCAGGTGGGGGAGGGTGAGGGTGAGGGTGAGGGTGAGGGTAGGGTGAGGTGAGGGAGGGTTAGGGTGAGGGTAGGGGCGGGTGAGGGTGAGGGGTAGGGTGAGGGGAGGGTTAGGGGAGGGTAGGGGAGGTGGGGAGTGTGGGGTGAGGATGAGGGTGAGGGTAGAGTTAGGGGAGGGCAGGGGAGGAGTGAGGATGAGGGTGAGGGTGAGGGTGAGGGTTAGGGTGAGGTGAGGGGTAGGTTAGGGTGAGGGTAAGGGGCAGGGTGGGGGTGAGGGTAGGGGGAGGGTAGGTGTTGGGGAGGGTGAGGGGCAGGGTTAGGGTAGGGTGGGGGAGGTAGGGCAGGGTGAGGGGAGGGTAGGGTGAGGGGTAGGGTGAGGGTGAGTGAGGGTGAGAGGGAGAGTGAGGTGAGGGTGAGGGTAGGGTTAGGGTGAGGGTGAGGGGCAGGGTGAGGGTGAGAGGGAGAGTGAAGGTGAGGGTGAGGGGCAGGGTGAGGGTGAGGGTGAGGGTGAGGGTGGGGTGAGAGGGAGAGTGAGGGTGAGGGTGAGGGGCAGGGTGAGGGTGAGAGGGAGAGTGAAGGTGAGGGTGAGGGGCAGGGTGAGGGTGAGGGTGAGGGTGAGGGTGAGGGTGAGAGGGAGAGTGAGGGTGAGGGTGAGGGGTAGGGTTAGGGTGAGGGTGAGGGGCAGGGTGAGGGTGAGGGTGAGGGTGAGGGTGAGGGTGAGAGGGAGAGTGAGGGTGAGGGTGAGGGGTAGGGTTAGGGTGAGGGTGAGGGGCAGGGTGAGGGTGAGAGGGAGAGTGAAGGTGAGGGTGAGGGGCAGGGTGAGGGTGAGGGTGAGGAGTAGTGGTGGTGACGGTATCCATGCTCTCTCTCCCCCGGTTGTGTGTGCAGGTGACGGCGCGGGAGGGGCAGCCGGTGTCGTTCGCCTGCCGCGCGGAGGGCGACCCCACGCCCGCCATCGTGTGGATCTCGCCGCAGCGGCGGCGCATCGCGGCGCGGGCCGGCGGCCGGGTGGCGGTCCTGCCCGGCGGCACGCTGGAGATCCGCTACGCCCAGGTGACGGACAGCGGCACCTACATCTGCATCGCCAGCAACGCCGGCGGCAACGACACCTACTTCGCCACGCTGACGGTGCGCGGGGGCGCGCCCTCCGACGCCGCCCTGCTGGCCAACCGCTCGCTCTACGCCGCCGAGCTCAACGACACCGGCCTCAACGGCACCCGCGTCTTCCTCAAGTTCACCCTGGACCTCACCACCATCCTGGTCTCCACGGCGATGGGCTGCATCACCTTCCTGGGCGTGGTGCTCTTCTGCTTCCTGCTGCTGTTCGTCTGGAGCCGGGGGCGGGGCCAGCGCAAGAACAACTTCACCGTGGAGTACTCCTTCCGCAAGACGGAGGGCCCGGCCGCGGCCAGCAGCGCCCCCGGCGGCACGCGCAAGTTCAACATGAAGATGATATGAAACCACGCAGCCAGGGGCTCCTCGGGGGTGGCATGAGCACGACCCGACCGACCACAGCACGCAGCGGCCAATCGCAAAGCAAACGCGGCGCGTAGACCTGCCCCGCCCCTCCCCCCTCAGCGCGGGAAGACATATATACTATTTAAATATATGTATATATGTATATTTGATTTGCTTTGGGAGGGCGAAACACGAAAAAAAAACAAAACAAATGTACCTTGATCTCACTGACTTCCACTTCCAACGGTCAGCTTGTGGTATAAAAAAAAAAATTAACAAAACAAAAAGCTTAAAATGATTTAACGAAAAGCCTTCTGGGATTAATCATGATTAAGATTAAACTGAAAAAAAAAAAAAAATCCCATTTATAACGGTCGACACCGTGCTCTTCAGTTATAGGTTGACCGACTGCCTGGTTGACGGCTGATTGGTCGGCGGTCGGTTGGCAGGGTAACGAGAGCGCAGACCCGTCCTTGAGGGCGGAGTCATGCCCTTCAGTCACAGTCAGGCGTCTCGTTTCTCCACCTTGTCGTTCTCTAGGAATTTTTTACAAGAAATACAGAACACAAGAGACTGGAGTGACACACGCTTAATAATTAATAATCGAATTGTCCTATAAAAGTCAAGCCAGTCTTCTATGTTGATTAACAGTGTGTGTAATGCACACTGGAATCTGTGAGGAGAAAAAAGCTGAACTAATTCAGTCTGACGCCACAGCTGAAGTGGGCGCTGAAGTTTCTGAGACAAGGACTCTGTTAAAAAAAGAATAAAATTTAAAATAAAAGAGAATTTGGGCGAAAGAATCTGCGAGAAATATCAGACCAGGAAACCAGCTGCTTTGGGCCAGAAGCGAAGCATCGGCCGGGAGTGTGTGTGTGTGTGTGTGTGTGTGTGTGTGTGGTGTGTGTGTGTGTGTGGTGTGTGAGTGTGAGTGTGGTGTGTGAGTGGTGTGGTGTGTGTGTGTGTGTGTGTGTGTGGTGTGTGTGTGTGTGTGTGTGCGTGCGTGCGTGTGTGTGTGTGTGTGTGTGTGTGCGTGTGCGTGTGCGTGTGTGTGTGCGTGTGCGTGCGCGTGCGCGTGTGCGTGTGTGCGCGTGTGTGTGTGTGTGTGTGTGTGCGTGTGTGTTTTTTCCACGCACACTTTTAATGGCGATGCAAGCTGTTCTGGCCGCAGCTGAAATTAACTTGAGTGAAATATATTGTAATCCGTGATTAAAAAATAATAATGATAATAATAATAATTTGGTTAGCCCTTTTGCGACCGAGAGCTGTGTGAAGTTGGACGAGCACACTGGCCGCAGACTCGCTGTGAGACTCCGCCCCCGCAGTGGGCGTGGTCTGAATGGGCCACGCCCCCAACCGGGGCACTGGCTGCACAGTGACCTTATGGGGCAGCAGTGCGTCGTGGGAGGGGGGGGGTGGGAGGGGGGAGAGGGCAATGGGACCGACCCTGTTTTCTCTCTCTCCACCCACCCACCCCCTCTCCAATCTGCACTGGTCGTCCTCCGTCCTCAGACTGCTGATATGACTAACTGCCTTGGGGGGGAGTAGTCCTTTTCAGCAGTGCCCTACACACATGCGCACACACACGCACTCACACGCACTCACACACACTCACACTCTCACACACACACACATGCTCCCGCTGCGTTTGGCCACCAGTTACGCAGTTACACATTTCACTGTTATTACTGCTTGTTCTCTCGGGCCTGGCTTAATTAACCCTTTGAAGGGCAGGTTTTTGCTTTTTTTTTTCCAGACTTGCGCGCGCGTGTTCTAGAACTCCACTGCTTTAAACACCGCCTGCAGTGACTGTGACATCACCGTCGGAACGTTCAGTTAAGGGACGTTCCGATCACACGTCTGTGACCTCACGCCTTTCAGGGCCAGTTAAAGCAGGCTTCTCGCTGAGCTGAAAGCAGGCAGACGGAGGGGGGGGCAGGGTGTCCCTTCTCTTCGCTGTGCCGGGGCGCACAGTTTTAGGCAGCGGGGGCCCGTCCCCACAGAGGGGAACGTGTTCCTCCTGGCGCCGCCTCGGCTGTGTGCTCCTCACAATCCAGCAGAGTCGAATAACGCAGTTAAACTTTCAGAACTCTTTTTCATTTAAAAATAAGATTTTCTAAAAATAAAAAAAGAGAACACAGCTTTACTCATGTACAGGCGTCTTTGCTTGCCTTTCTGCTTTGATGTCGGTTTTATTAACGGTGGATAATTTATTAACGGTGGATAATTTATTAACGGTGGATAATTTGACTGCTGGACTGGATTGGAGTGAAGATTTTGGCAAGTTGCCTTAATGCCAGCCCGACTGCTTTACCCCGCAGATGACGCGCGTGGAGGGTAAAATCCGTCGCTCCGTGGCACCTCGTCATTGGTGACCTTAAGAACAATGCTAGCGCTAACAATACTGCGTTTAGTCACTGCGACGCTACATCTGCTTAGCATTTCGGAGGCAAGAGAGTGAGTGCAGTAACCATAGAGACACACAGCAGCCCATGATGTTACTCACACCACACCTACGGCCTCCCGCCAGTGCTGCGGGATTCCCCAGGGTCCTACACTCCCACCCACTTCTCTTCTTTAAAAAATAAAAAAAAAAGAAGAAATGGCGGCCAGTGTGCAAATGTCTCTGCCCCCCTAGCCCAGTCAGCCCTGCCCCCCCAAAAAACCCCACCCCAAAATCCCTCACTGGGTCTCAATGAGGGAGGGGTCCCTGGCTGGTGAAAAAATCACATCCTCCCCCCATCCCAAACCCTTACCTCTTACCCCACTACCCCGTATACACCCCCCTCCCCCCCCCACCACCACCCATGGTGTACATCTCCCACCTGTGCCAAGAATCTTAGCAAAATCATGAGTATTAATCCCCCCCCCTCTTATTTTGACCTTTGACCCTAGTCACACTCCCACAGTGCACCTCAACCTGAGCAGGTGACCCTCTGTTCTCAACACCGCGTCCTCCCTGAGCCCGTTTCCTGTGCGCGCGCGTTGGGAGGGTGGGGTCTGAGAGCGCGCTCGGTAACCTTCCCCGAATTGGCCGGGACCGTCCCGCGACTTCAGCCACAAATTACTATTTTATTTAGTCTGTTTGGGGTGCGCTCTCTGCCCCCCTGTTTTCCTGTGTTCCCCAACACCGCCCCGTCGATGGAAGACCGAGACACGTGCCGTGTGTCACCGAATGGCACGGGCCGGGCCCGGGGGCTCACGGGCCTAAATCCCCGGGGACGGAAATCCCCCCCCCCCCCCATGTGAATTTGGTGATGAGAGCAGAAGGTTCATTTGGCGGGGGTGCCGGCCCTGATCCCTGGGGGAGCACTGGGGAGGCTTCTCTAACGCTGCGGCTGTAACGAGGCGTGGGCCTGCCGTGAAGCTCGATTCGGGACGTCCTGAAGCCGGCCCCTGTTTGGGCCCCCAGGTTTTGGGATCGGTACTCCAATGTGAAGTGCGTGAAGTGTCGTGGTGCCCCCCCCCCGCCCCCCTCTCCCCTCCTACCCCCCCCCCAACCCAACCCAACCCATACCTCCCACCCCACATGCACAGACACCCCCCATTGAAGGCATCCGCAGTAACATGGTGGTTTGGAGTTGGTTGGTCTTCATGGTGTTCTTGTGGTTCTGTGTGGTGGTCATGTGGCTTGGTGTCGTTATTTGCGCTCAACTGTGATCACTGTTCGGGAGGTGCGGGTGGGGTGGAGTGGAGGAGGAGGGGGGAGGGGGTGGTGGTGGTTGTGGGTGAAGCAGAAGTTGGGGTGAACAGAAGGAGGACGAGGAGGA
Source organism: Anguilla rostrata (assembly GCF_018555375.3). Taxonomy (NCBI): domain Eukaryota; kingdom Metazoa; phylum Chordata; class Actinopteri; order Anguilliformes; family Anguillidae; genus Anguilla; species Anguilla rostrata. Next base: position 56,948,265 of record NC_057935.1, read on the forward strand.
GGAAGAGGAGCACCCTGCCCGCCCGCCTCGCCCAGCCTCTCTGGAACCTTCTGATTCCACTGCGTTTCCTGGGACCTGTCTGGCTGATGGTGCATTTCTTTCCTTTATTTTGTTTCTCCTTTCTCTCTCTCTCCTTTTTTTTCCTCTCTTCTTTGGGACTTTTTATATGTGATGTCATACTTAGAGCCATACTGTGCGTCAACGTGATACTTGGTGTACAGGAAGAGAGAAAAAACAAGACAAAAAAAAAGGAAAAAAAATATGAACCAGACTAAAACAAACGAAGACAAATGACTGAAAAATGTATTTGGTGAATTTTCGAGGTGTTGGAGATGAAGCCTCAGCCCCACGGTGAGACGTTTCGGTCTCTATGCTGTTTCAGTCACACCGAATATGACCTGGGACGTGGCCCAAAGCAATAACCCCCCCCCCACACACCTTTACCCCCCCCCCCCCCCCCCCCCCCAGCGCTCCGCTGCAGCTTTTTGGTTTTTTGGGACGTAGCTGCCACCTTCTCATCCCGTTTGGGCTGTCTGTCCGGACGTGTCCCGCCCCGCGCCTCTCACACAGCTGGACTGCTCGCGCTGGTTCTTTCGTGTGTGAAGATATGACGGGGAGGTGAAGAGAGGAACAAAATGGAGGATTTAACCCTCTTGAAGAGTAGGCTTTTTTCTGAATGTTTTTTTTTCTTTTTTCCAGAATTCTAAGTCAACGTTCTAGAACCTGCTGTCCGCCACCAGTGATTGTTACATCAGCATTAGAACGTTCAGTTAAGAGCATTCTGTGATGTCACACCTTAAAGGGTGAAATCTCTATTTGGCCTCTGTTCCTCCCCTCTTCCTTACCTTCTCCCCCCCCCCCCCCATGACGTCTTGTCACTCAGGCACTCTGCGAGCCTTAAAGGAAAATGACATTTGGTTATTGGGTAGCTTAACCCCCCCTCCCCAAAATATGTCTCACCTTTAACCTGCTTTTTGAGGGTTTTATGACAGGGGAAGTGAGAAGTCTGTTTCTCTTCACCCCTCTCTCTCTCCCCCTCTTTCTCCATGTGAAAAAAACAGTATACTGTAGTATGCTAAGCATACTTGAAATAGACTAATTGTACTTCTAAGTACCCCCCGCCCCCGCCCGGTTCTGCATCACTCTAACAGCCTCCTTTAAAAAATAAATAAGAAAAGAGATTATTTTGTCATATAATTCACATTTGTGGGGCAAGTGTGACATTAAAACCCATTTGTGGGCAAGGCCAGTGATTCAGCGGCCTGCCAGGCTACAGACCCCAGACACATTTTTTAAAATTATTAGAGTGGAGCATATTTCACTTTTGCAGGACGAGAGCCATTAAGAAACAGAGCGTGAGCTTCTGGACTTCACAAGGTCACTTTCCACCTCTCTCCTCGTCCCAGCTCTGAATTTCAGCCCCCGCTGTCCACCATTTTGTCTTGGTCCTTTTTTTTGTTAAAGAAAGGTTGCTATTTGGGTCAGTTAAGTGGGACACCATAGCACACACCGCAGGGTTTTTTTTTTTTTTTTTTTCATTTTTCTTTTATACATTTTTAAATGACCTTTTCTTCTCTGTTCTGTCTGTAACTGCGATAAGGAGCCTCTTGCTGTAATTAGCCAGGATGCTAAGGGCAGGGACTCAGTCGCACAGTACGGACAGGGTCAGGTCATCGTGTTCTCCATAATTACCGCAAAGTAGTACGCATCAGCTATAAAGTGCTACAAAAAACATTGTTCATAAAGGTTCCTTTATTCAAGGAACTCGAGACTTAATTTTTAATTTTAGGGAAGGCGTTTGAAGTGCCTGGGTGACAGACGAGCAGATGAACTCACCGAAAAATTAAAATGGAGGCTTGGGTCGCGGCGGCGTCGCTGTCGCTGTTACGAAATGCAAGAGTGTCTGACGGGTTTAATCATTCTGTCTTTCGTTTCAGGTGCCCCCTGGGTAGGTGTTTCTGCCCTGGGGGGGGGCAAACCTGTAACCAGTAAACACAACACGCTTCGAACGCAGTCTTTACTGAACACAGTTTCAGCTGAACACGGTAGTCCACATCACAGGGCGCCCGCTGTCACCTGAGAGCAGGTGACTTCCCTTTCCTGCTTTTGTAAAATGTAGAACGACCCCTGCCTTAAGTCTGCCAAGTCCATCTTTTAGTAGAAGACTGGGAGGTGAGGTGTGTGATATTTGTTTTGTTTTTGTTTTTGTTTTTGGTGTGTGTGTAACTGTGACTTGAGGTTTAGACTGAAGAACCGTTTTGTTTCACTGTCTGGATTTGTGTGTATATACTGCCCTCTAGCGACGTCAGCCTGAAATAGCAAATTCTTTTGTGAATTAAAAAAAAAAAATCCTTATAAAACTGGCCAGTTGGAGTACCACAGTACTTAAAAACTTAGGTTCTCATCGCCTGTCACACAGAAATGTACAGATTTGCAGAACTTTGCTATTTAATGTCACATCCTTAGTGGTGGTTATAGTTAATATTGGCAGACATCGCTGTCTGTGACATTTCCGTCCGTTAGCTAGAGGTAACACTAGAGTTGAGATCTGATAATTCATCTTCACAGTATACAAGGACAAACATTCCTTCTACATTTTTCGAACACCACTTGCAGTGTTTTTCAGAAAATAATGAGGTTTTTTTTTAAAAGACTTTTATTCTCTGGGATTCCCAGGTTTCAACAACAATGATAAAGATGATCAGTGACGATGATTAATGTTTGTATTTCTATTACAATTGAGATTAAAAATGTTACAGGCCAGATTGACAATTTTTTCTGTCCTGCAAAAAACGATTATTTAATCTATGCATGCCTTTTTAAAAATTCCTAATCTTTCCGAACACACCTGCAGAATTGTAGAGATCTCTGGGTGTCGTAGAAGCTGGTCATGGGAGTGGGTGGGTTCTTGTCTGCCTACTTACGAACCAATCAGTGCTCGGCGGGACAAGGAAGGAGGGGCTTATTTCCAGCTGCAATAAAATGTGTTGTTGGAGAACTTTGTTGAAATCATTTGTCTTCCAGGGACTTTGTCTTAATGGTGATATGTGTTCCAAGTATGATAATTATCTGATACAAAAAAAAAGAGTTTACCCACATAGGTAAAAAATAAAATAAATGAAATATTCTGAACGTTTGTGATAAAACAGAGCCTCACCGCGGTATCGGTGCATTTTTTGTGATGTCACCGGAAACTCTTTCTCTGGCCATTCGTTTCCTGCTCCGGCACTTGGGGATTTAGTACCGACCTGATCGGCGCCCCATTCCTAGACCATGGACTCTCCAGCTAGTAATGTGTGACAAAATGTCGTCTTCTGAACGAGATGGTGCCAGGACCCCAAAGCAAACAGGTCTGTGCTAATCCCCGGGAGCTCCCTTTTCGTGGTGGAAATGCGCGGTAAATGGAAATAAGCCTCTCTCTCGAGTGTCCCTAGGGCCCGCCGTCTGAGCGCCGCGCGCTTGGAAAGCGAAACGTGTTTATAGCATCCAACGGGCAACGGCGAAGCCAAGTATGAATGGGAGCCGTTATGATCTCGTTATGAAATTTCAGATTACTGTTTTGTTGTTTGTTTTGTTTAGTACAGCTGTGTGTTTCCCGCCTGATCTTGGCCTGGGAATGGGACCACTGCTCGCGTGACCGCGTTCTGTGCCCCGGAGGCAGACCGCGACCGCCATTGGACGCCATTGCTGCCAAACGATTGGTTCATAATTTGGTACAGCAGTCGCGTGACACTATTTAGCCTGTCGAATGTCTTCACAAGCCAAACAGATTTCCTACTTTCGAGTAAAGTTTAAGAGACCGACGCAATGGCTGGGAATATCTTTTTTTAATCTCCCCTTTCCCCGCTGTACTTGTTCCCATTCCCGATCCCTGATTACTGATGAGTTGACACAATCAACGAAGCTGTACTTCCATACCTCAGGAGGCTAAATGACTGTGAACCCGTAACTGCCGTTATGCATATATCAGGATATGAAAAAAAATTGTAATAAAGTAAATCAGGACTTAAGAATGGGCCAAATCCATGTAATCTCTGAAAGCTGCCGTCGCTTAGCTAAACGTGTTTGAACTGTTTAATAGGTTGGGGCCATTCGTTTATAGGAGTAGCCATACTGGATACTGGCATATCCGTGCGTCTGAGAAATATTATTTATCTGAATTCTCCCATTCCCATACCAGCTTGATCTTATTTTACAATAGGGTGGTAAAACAAAATATGTTTCTTGTCCCTTTAAGGTATTTTTTTTCAATCCTTCGGTTTGTTTTATACTGTTTGTCTTGTAGAACGCCTTTTTGTTTTATAAAAGCATGTTGCCCCCGGTAACCGCTTCCGCTGTCGTCTTCTCTCTGTCTCCGTGGTTTTACCCAGAATTTGAATTGGCAGTTAAATGCGCAGAGCTGCAGACGTAAGACTGACTGAAAGCCCACTTCTTCAGACGGCTCCTCTGACTCCCTACCACCACCCCGACCGTCTGTAGTATTATTAGCAAGCCCTGTCGCCTGCCTGGGTGTAAATCGTTCTATTTTCAGAACCCGCGGTTCGTCTCCGTCGTTTGTATGACTTTAGTTTAACGCTCAGTTGTGTAGTAGCTGGCAAGCTGTCAATCAAGTCTGCGGTTCTTGTCTTGCTGTCTTTCTTGGGACCGTGATTCTTCTTCTCCTGAACGGCTCCTCACTGCACCTCCCTCCCTGATCGTTGCACTGGTGCTTGTGCTCGGGGCCGCCGACACAGGGGGGGGAACACCGGGTTAGTTGTCCCGGGCCCTGGGTCAAGGGGGGGGCCCAAAAGAGGCCTCTAACCTTTAAATAATCTGCTGGAATAATCTGTGAAATCTAAATCCATGGACAACTTCAAAGCATTAAAGTTGGGAATGATAGCATGTCTCAGTTTGTTGCTGTATTTCATGTTTTGTGCAGGGGGGGGGGGGGGTCCTTTTGAGATCATCTTGTCCCGGGCACGAGCAGGGGAGCCTGCTTATGCTGTCTGTGTTTTCTGTCTCCTAAACGCCGGGATTTTATTTATTTATCTGACAGTGACATGCACACAGCCGTAAACTGCTTTGGCTTTGGCACGGTGACGTGTGTGTGTGTGTGTGAGAGAGTGTGTGTGAGAGAGTGTGTGTGAGAGAGTGTGTGTGAGAGAGTGTGTGTGAGAGAGTGTGTGTGAGAGAGTGTGTGTGAGAGAGTGTGTGTGTGAGAGTGTGCGTGTGAGAGTGTGTGTGTGAGTGTGTGTGTGTGAGAGTGAGTGTGTGTGAGTGCGTGCGTGTGTCTGTGTGAGTGTGTGTGTGCGCGCGCGTGCGTGTGTGTGTGTGCGTGCGTGCGTGTGTTTTTTGGTGCCAGTTCAGTTCACGCCTGTCTGCTTCACGTCTCTTCGTTTCCACGGTGAGCGGACCTCATTGCACCTCGACGCCTCAAACGAGGACAGCAGCGACGGTGTGAGTTCTGCCGAGGGTAGCGATGCAAGCGGACGCGACGGCCTCCGCACACCTGCCCCCCCCCCCGCTTTCTCGGGCTGATTTCCTTTGTGGAATCAGGAATCGCTGATTGGTCACAGAAGAACTCTGCACCAAGACTACAGTTTCCCTTCTTCTGAAGACAACAAGAAGCGTGGAGGGGAAACTCACACTCACACTCACACAGACACACACACACTCACTCACAGTCACACACAGACACACACACACACTCACTCACACACACACACACACACACACACTTTCATAGCTTCATACAGACACACTCACTCACAGTCACACACACACACGCACTCACTCACTCACTCACACACACTCACTCAGTCACACACACACGCACACTCTCACTCACACACAGACACACACATTCATAGCTTCACACACACAGACACACACACTCACCGACAGTCTCACACACACACACACACGCGCACTCACTCACTCACTCACTCTCACACACACACACATTCCTAGCTTCATACACACACAGACACACACACTCACTCACACACACACACATTCATAGCTTCATACACACACTCACTCACAGTCACACACACACATGCACACACACACACACACACACACAGACACACGCACACACGTGCTATGACAAAGGTCAGCAACCACAGTTTATTAATGAACACACTGGTGTCAGGGCGTGCGTCCTCTTCTGAGAGACCCAGCTGTGCAGGACCCTCCCTTGCTGAAGGCCGTAGTGTTCTATGCAGTGCATCGGCAGGGAAATTAAACCTGGTGTACAATCATTTTTCTGGGCGGTTTGTGATCGATTTGGTGTGCTGCACGATTTGGTGCAGGCAAAGGGACAGATCTTTGTCCGTTGGTGTAAAAACAGAAGCGCAAAAAGACCTAAGGACTCAGTAACTATTCCTGGAAGACCTGTCGTCTAGAAACCAGAAGATTCAACTGTTTAGGCATATTGTGCACATAGGTGAAATGCTGTGTGTACCTGTGTGCATGTGTGTGCTTATGCCTTTTCATGTGTGCTTGTCCTTCTGGCTTTGTGTGTGTGTGCACATGTGTGCTTATGCCTTTTTGTGTGTATGTGTGTGCTTTTGGCTTTGTATGTGTGTGTGCGTGCAAGCGTGCATGCTTTTTGGCTTTGTGTGTGCGTGTGTGCAAGCGTGCATGCTTTTGGCTTTGTGTGTGTGTGTGCTTGTGCCTTTGTGTGTGTGCATGTGCATGTGTGAGTGAGTGCACTTGCGTGCGGGCGTGTGTGTGTGTGTGTGTGTGTGTGTGTGTGTGTGTGTGTGTGAAACCACATCTTTCTGAAGTGTGTGTGGGGAGTGTGTTGGTGTGAGTGGGGAGTGTGTTGGTGTATATTTAGCTTCTTCTCTGTTCTGCGGTTTCTCGATTGTCGCAGCCCCTCCTCTTCCCTTTTTGCGCACAGAGTGGGGTGTTTTATCTTTCCTGTGCATTTACAAAGAAATGAAGCAGCTGTACCTGTCTCAGCGGTGGCCGGCTGGATTTGGCTACGTGAGCATTATGCTGCAGCGCAGAGAATGTTCTTCTGGTTCAGACATCTTAGGTTCAGCTGCCTGCACTCAACACATTTTGTGAATGTTCGTTTCAAATCTCGTTTTTTTAGCAGTGCACCGCCGCGACTAGCAGTGATTCATTCTAGTTGTAGGTTTTGGAGCGTCGTTGATTATTCATATTTACAGTAATTTATACCCGCCAATTTATAAATTCATAACACAGTAAAAAAAAAATTTAAAAAAAAATTAAAAGTACTGAGTGCTGAAAATGCTGTAAAAGAGGCAGATGACATAAAAAATAATTTATTTTTGTTTTTGTCTCAATGTTTATGCTTTATTTTCACTGGCAGCCAAAACTCACCCTGCTTTCCTTGAGAGAAAATGGTGCAATCAAAGGCGTCTTGAGCGCATAAACATTCACAGTAATAATAATTCAGTATTTATTCATATTAGAACATTTTATTTGCAGTATTCCAATGGCTTTACAAATTTAAAACGTTTTAAAAATAAATTAAGAATCTTGTGGCCTCCATGGAGTGGAATGCTGCCTCACCTGGGACAGGTATTTACGGAAGTCCTTCTGTGCCTCTGTGACCTCCACGCTGGCGTCTGTTTCCCACCTCAGTCCTGCCCGGGCCGGGGCCGGGGCCGGGGGCGGGGGCGGGGCCGGGGCCGGGGCCAGGGGCGGGGAGGGGGGGCGTTTCAGCCGCAGCCTTTGGGCCGTCAGTCTCAGTTTGTGGGACAGGCTGGTTCGGGGGGCCCCCTCGGACGGGGCGGGGACCCTCTGCTCCCGCCTCTCCTCTTGGCTTGCGGCTCTGCGGTGGGTCTGGGCGGGGGTGGGGAGGGCGGCGGTGGCGGGGGAGGGGGGCGCACGGGCCCAGGGGGCGACGGGACGTGTCGGGAGGAGGGGCAGGAACGCGGGCGCGCCGACGCCGCTGGGGAAGGCGTGCGGGTTGAGGAGCACGGCGGCGGAGCCTACGGCGTGGTAGAAAGGGGCGGAGTCTCGGACGCAGGGCCTCCCATCCCAGAATGCGCAGGGGCCGGGGTGGGCGTGGGCGCGCGGGCGGGGCTGCTGGGCGGGGCCGGGCAGGCTGAAGTAGCGTCTGAGCGCCAGCAGCTCTGCGCGCAGCCGGGCGTTCTCCGCGCTCACCGCCAGCAGGTGGCGCTCCAGCTCCTCGCCGCCGAGCCGCCGGCGGTCCCGCGAGCGGCGGGCGGCCTCGTTGTTCCGGCAACGCTTCGCCCAGTACGCCGCGTCCTTCTGCTCCTCCGCCGTGAACTCCCGCCGGCGCCGAGAAGCGGGCCGCCCGAGGCCCCACCTCAGCGCGGCCACACCTTCCTCCTCCTCCTCCTCCTCCTCTTCCTCCTCCTCCTCCTCCTCGCCCACGACCGCTGCATCGGCACCAGCTGTCTCCATCGACAACGGCGAGATAGGAGTGTGACGCTTTATCTTCTGAGTGCGGTTCTTCGCCTCTTCTTCTGTTCGATCACTTCAACGCTCTGGGGCTACTGGCTGAAAATAGTCACTTCAAGCCCTTTTGCGATTAGCTGGTGGCCGTGGGCCCAAAGCACAATTTTGTCCTTTCTGTCTTCTTCTTTTTTAAATCTCTCTCTCTCTCCCTCCAGTCTTTCATGCCTTTCTTCTGTTGTACCTTCTGGTTCTCTGGAAAGAGAAAGAAAAAATATATTTCCTCTTTTCAAGCATTTTATGCACATCCTGTTAGAAAGACAACTTCCTTACAAAACCCCCCTGTCACGGCAGAAGCACAACCACGTTCCTGTTTGCAGAACCGCAAAAATGTATGCAAAATAATCAGGACGTACCTGTGACGCTGTCTAGGTACGATAATCTGTCGAACTACTGCGTTCAATTTTACTGCGTTCAAGTAGATCAACAAGCCAATGTAAATTGTAAAAAGACGTAAGCTTCGACCGCGGGAAAGCCGCCTTGCCCGATGACATGTCGACGAGGGGAGAGGTCCACAGTCCTGTCACCTCGCAGCTTGTTGCCTTGACGCTGCCTCGAGCTGGAGTCCGCTGGCGGCGACAACTCTCGCGGGCCGTCATCACACGTACGCCATCGCCGGTCACCCGGCCGAAGCAGGAGCGAAAGAAAGAGCCTCGCGGACGAGCTGCAGAAATCTGCGAATTACCTCGCGACGGGAACGCGAGCTCACGCTCGCACGCATTTGCGCGCCGCCTGGGGCTGTTACACGCGGAAGCGCCTACGTTATCTACAGCAATTCAAAGTGAAAAATCACCATAAAAAGCTACTGGCGCGGTTTTTTTTTTTTTTGGTGGGGGTGGGGGGCCATATTCAGTCTGTCAGCTTTGACCTCAAGCGTTGTGTTGGTAAGGACCAGCATCTTTAGATGTAGTTTATCCATCAGATAAAACTGATGCAGCGGCGAGGAAATTTCACCGTGCCCTACGGTGGTACTCCTTAGTCAGGTTTCAAGTCAAATATCGCACCTTAAGCTGGCAGCTGCTTTTAGCACGCGCAGCCTGGTAAACAAAGCCCTCTTTAACGCCACGTGTGCTTTCAGCTTTGTCACCCGTCTTCTTTATTTCTTGTTTGTAAAATAAGTAAATAAATAAAAGTCGAGGGTGCTGTGGGCGAGTTCCTACCTTCTAGACGAACAACCTTGGCCTATCCGGTAGAATAAACGCTCAAATACAAGTTCCCCGAGTAAAGTAGTTATTTGAGTGACATTTAAAACGCCAAACAACAAAATAAATAGTGAGTATCGTTGCGAATAAGGCCCATACGCCACAATACGGACAACCTCCTTTCCAACACTGTCAAAAAAGAGTCTGTTCGCACCTCTGCGACAAATGTGTTTAAATAGCGCGTACCGTTGCGAATAATGCCCATGCTCAGCCACAATACGGCCTGTTCTTGGCCAACCTCCTTTCCAACACCAAAAAAGTCTGGTCTTCTGTCAAAAAAGTCACACATCTCTTGTGTAGGCAGGATGTTGGACAATAGACCTTAATCGCTGCGTAGAAGGTTGGGTAGTAGTTCCGGTATATGGTATATGAATGTATATCCGGAGTGAATATCTCTGGAAGATCAGAAAGTGCCCCCGTTTTCCACCCCTTCCCCGGCGGTAGACGGGGTTGAGAGCCGTGGGCTTTGGTTGTGGTCTGATGTGGAAACGGAATATACTGGAATGTGTATTTTAAAAGTGTGGACCTACTGCATGTCGAAAATACACTTATATTTTTATCAGAAGTGTAATATATTGCCATATCTTAAAGTGGACGTAATTCGTACATTTGTCAATATATTATTAAATATATTTGTATTGCAACACTTATTTCAGTATATTTTACACACACACACACACACACACACAGACATCCAAATACAATACACTTTGCTGGGTTGTTCATTTGCCGAGAAAGGAAACGAAGTCATCACCAAATGGTCTGTGTAGACAAAAGGTTATTCTATTTTTACATTTCCTGATATGACAAGCGCAGTGCTAATACCGCTGTTAAAAGAAACTGTTAAAGATACCGCGGGGAATCCGTTGATTAAAATGAAAGCACTGGTCGAATTTTTGTAAAATGGTAGCTGTATAACGCATGTCACTTAAATCACATAAACACGTCCCCACCTCTCTAATGCCGGCCAAGAGTTTATGATATTCATGTGATATTTTTGGTCTCTATGGTTTTGATATTATTGCTTAATTACTTATTGGAGAGATTTAAAAAAAACCTCTAACAAATGAAACCCTTTTTCCGGTTGCTGTCTCGCTATTTTACGCGTCACCTCGCTCACTGGGTAGGTAAAGTGCGCGTTGGTATCCAGTGGAAACGGGTTGTGACTGTGCTGTGGGGTCCGCGTGCCGTGTTGTGCTTTTGAAGAACTGCGAGGTGAGAGGGAAGCTACGAGCCCATTTTAACCGTGACACCTGCTGTTTTTGGCCACCCAGCTGTTCAACAACCGCTTTCAAATTTTTATTTTGCCACCTGCTTGTTCTCGCTCCAGTGCCTGCTTCCTTTTTTCGAATTTACATTTCATTTTTGTGGCGCAGTTTGAACTCACTTTGCAAGCCCTCTATAGCACTTTTTGGTTCAGTGAGAGGAGGAGGTGCAGTGAGAAGAGGAGGCCCAGTGAAAGGAGGAGTTGCAGTGAAATGAGGATCTGCAGTGAGAAGAGGAGGAGGAGGCGCAGCAAGAGGAGGAGGTGCAGTGGGCAGGGTCTTTAGTCTGATTGCGGAACTGTGGGGGACTTACCTTGTGTATGTTAGCCACATCTTCATCAAGTAAAACCCTGCAGTCACAGACACTCTCATGCACACACACACACACACACACTCTCTCTCTCACACACATACACGTACACACAGACACTCACAAACACAGAGTCACAGATACTCTCACACACACATGCACACACACACATACTCATACTCACACACACACGTACACACATACAGTCTCACACACATACACGCACACAGAGTCACAGACACTCACACACACGCATGCAGTCACAGACACTCTCACACACATACATGCACACACACACACGTACACACAGACACTCACACACATGCACGCACACACACACTCACACTCTCTCTCACACACACACACACTCTCACACACATGCACACACACACACATACACACAGATGCATACAAACACACACAGGTACACATACACTCACACACATGCATACAAACACACACAGGTACACATACACACACTCTCTCACACACACATGTACCCACACATTCCCTCAAACACATGCTTGTGCACACACACGCACACACACACTTACACACATTCACATACTGTTTGTGTGTCTGTGTGAGATAGAGTATGTCACACTCATACACACTCTCCCTCACACAGACTTTCTCACACACACATGTACACACACACTCTAAATGGTTTTATGATAAAATAAAAACCCAGTAAATATATTTGGTTTGACATATGTACAGTTGGATGTTGGATGCATCTACCTAAAAAGGCTATGTAGGGTCTGGTATATAACACACTTGGTACATTTCCCAGGTTTAAATTCAGTGGTGAATAACCGTCCCTCCAAAACCCTCCGATTTCAAGCAGGTCGGAGGATTACAGGTTACCGGACGTACAGTCGGCTGTTTGGTGTTAATGAACTGCAATGCGCCTCTGTGAACACTAGATGGCAGTGGTATATGTCTGCACATGTTTATATGCGGACGCACAGCCTCACACACAAAGCCAGCTGTTTCTGGTAAAATGACGACGAATGGATACATGGTTATACTGAAACTCTTTTTTTGTGTGTGGTTTTTTTTTTCACGAAAATCTAAATAAAGTGTCCATAATAATGATTTTGTAGCCTTCGGTTTGTTCTGCGTGTTTTCGTAGGAAACTGCCAATGATTAGGCATTGCATCGTTTTTTTATTTTTACAATTAGCGTTTCTTCACGACGGCTTATATACATATTCAAAGACGTGCTCCAATGTTGGTATTTCTTTTAAGAAAAGTCGAACAAATGAGGAATAAAATTAATCGTAACGTCAAAGAATATGTAAGGCACTCTGTTCTGCGATTCAGTGAATGACCTGGGAGCTACATTTATATTTTAAATTCGCGTAGGACAAACAATTTGCAGTCACATATGTATAGTGTCGTCCTTGCATTCGTACCCCACGATATCAGATGTTCCTGCAAGATTATTTTTTAATGACTGAATTTTAAATTTTGCTTACCAGCATGTCGTGTTCTTCAATAAAAAAGCGAGAAGACATTGTAAGCTTTTAATTTCTTTATTGAATTTTTCAAAAACACGCAATTTACCCATATTTTCCTTTAAAGTTTTTTTTTTTCGGTAACCGTTATTACTCAGTTCTTTTTCCTTCGGCAAAGTTTTCTGCTAGTGCTGAACAAAAAGTACTCCACAGACATTCAGTTTTCCTCTGTGACCAGGAGGGGGCGCCAGAGGACGCTCTCAGAGTCCAACGACAACGGGTGCATCATTTTTTCCGTGTCTCATTTTGTGTGTGATGTGCTCGGATGTATGTATTTGTGTGTGCGTGTGCACATCGCCGTGTATTAGTGTGCATGTGTTTGTTTGTATATAAGTATATACTATATGATTATGTGTAATATAATAAGCAATGTTGGTACGGATCAGGACTGGTGTGGCGGTCGGCTCTGAAATTGTGGAGTGGTGTTTGGTGCATGTGAGATCGCTGGCTGTGGAAGGATTTTTTTTGGTGGGGGGGGGGGGGTGATACTGTAGCACATCCTTTAATTTTCAACCGGCCTCTCTCTGAGTTTCAGCCCAACCCCGAAATCTGCCGAGTCCATCGCGCCCCCCCCAGCCGCAGATGCCCCTGTCTGTCTGCACTTCCTGTGTCCCCCTTCACCAGCTCCCTCCAGCAGGGCCTAAGTCCGAGGCTGCATTCAAATTCTTTTTTCTTTTTTTTTTTTAAACGCACCTTTCCTTCATTTCCTCTCATCTCTCCTCCTTGCGACCCGTAAGGGACCACCTGGCTGCCATGACGACAACCATTCGATTGGTCAAATGAAACGTTACAAATGTTACAATGTTAAATGAAAGGTTACACGGTTCGTCCTCATCTGCCTCCTTCCTGAAGGACATGATGACACATCCTTTGTGGAAGTGATTTGGGCTAATAAATGACTACAAGTCCCACAAAGCTTTGCTTTGGAAAAAGTAATCAAAAGTGTGACAGAAATGTCGGTGCACAAGTAAGTGTAAGTAGGGAAAGAGCTGAGTGTGGCGATGATTTGTGATTGTAAATCACAATGACTGCAGATTAGAAATAGCCATACTGTACATAAATGTATGATAGCACGAACAAATAACTTGTAGCGATGGAACGATAATATCTGGTAGCACATAAATACACGAAGCCTTGTATATATGATTAGAATGTTATTGACATTGCAACAACATCACTGCTGGTAACTCAAAGCATTCTAGAACACTGACTTTTGTTCTAGAACATTCGAAAAGATCTACTCTTCAAGAGGTTAAAACAAAATTTGATTTGTCGCAGCACATTTTCTAATATGTACAGATTCTCACAAAAACGTTACTTTTTCTTGTTTCCTTGTCTCCTTCTTTTCCGTTTCTGGTTTCTGTGTTCGGAAGGAACCCGAGGGACAGAACGGAGGAGATCGTTTTAAAAGAATTTGAACGCAGCCCAGGCCTGCCTTGACCGTGGATGCGATGTTCCAAGAGTTTCAGGAGCTGCAGGGGCGGGGCTTTCTGATTGAGGGAGAGCCTCCCATTGGTGGAGAAGCACAACGAGGGAGGGGCCAGCCTAAGATGCAGTAGCTGTGTTATCAGTCAGTGTGACAGCACGCTGTAAAAGTGCCTTGAGTAACTGTAGGATGTGATTGGGTGGGTTGGGGGTTGGGGGGGGGGGGTTTGGATGGGGGGTACACCGGACCTAGAGGTAATGATTAGTCAGGTGTTTTTGCATAGCTCTCTGTGCAAAATAAAAAAAAATTATAAAACAAGTAACCAGCCATCCTCACCCCTTTGTCTGAAGCCAGGATTATTGACTGCGGACTAGTCTGTGAACCGGGGACTTCACTGCCTCCCCAGCACCAAGAAGGCGGGGGGTGGGGGGTGGTGTTACCGGCGCATGTGATTGGCCGGAGGCAGCGTGGGCATTCCGGAACCTTGTCATGTGAGATAGCTCTGTCTAAGTTCAATGAGACCCCCTGCTGGAGTGGGAGGGGTAGTGCGTGAGAAGAGTGTGCACAAGAAAATCGGCCAATCATAGTTTTTTTCCACAGGGGTCAAAGGGCAAAGGGTGTGGGGGGGGGGGGGGACATAGCCACAGGTGACTCTGAGAACTTCCTCTTACCCAAACCCTGTCTCCTCCTCTCCCTTCTCACTGGTTCTCTCTCGTCTCTGCCTTAAAAAAAAAAATTCTCACTCCTCCTCTCCTCACCGTTGGATACTGATTGTCTTCTACCATCACAAAGACACTTGGTTCTGATTGATTGACAGGTTAAAGAAGAGGGAGAGGGCAGTGCTGCCGGGGACTTGTCTAAAATTTTTAAAACTTTCAATTCCGAAGGAAATTTAGAATAAAAAAAGAACACACGCTGTTTCACAGTAGAGGAGTACGTTTAAGAGCATTTCCGATTGGAGGGGTCGTCGGTTGCTGATGTCATGGTTAATTTTGTCAGGAGATTAGGCTCTATTCTGGGGGGGAGGGACAACAAGTTTGTGAATTCAGAAAATAAATTCCTGTATCTCCTGCCCTCAGCACCCTGCTCTCCCCAACTGGCAGAGCTTATACATCCAGTTTTTTAAACCCCCCCCACCCCCAAAAAATTGTGCCCCCCCCCAGCACCAATTCCTTCTCCCCAAATACCGGCCTTCTTCCTTCTCTCCCCAAGTCCCCACATCCCTTTCTCTCCCTCCTCTTTACCACAAATAACAGGTCATTCCTGCAGTTTTTTTATACAATTATACAATACACATGCAGAAAGCAAAAAAAAAAAAAAAGTTTGCAACCCCTTCTCAACAGAGGTGCTTTTACATTTTG
The DNA here is from genome assembly GCF_018555375.3 of Anguilla rostrata. Lineage (NCBI taxonomy): Eukaryota > Metazoa > Chordata > Actinopteri > Anguilliformes > Anguillidae > Anguilla > Anguilla rostrata. The sequence goes on from NC_057935.1 coordinate 56,963,787, forward strand.
TCAATCTTCTTTTTTTTTCTCTTTTTTTTTTGTTGTTGTTGTTGAAAATAACATCAGGAGCACTTGGACACACACAGGAAACACCGTTTGAACGTGACTGTGTATTTTTCTTCAGGAGAGAGGAAAGAAAGGAAACCGACAAAACATAACAAAAGGTGGGAAAAAGAATTTGTCCTTTGTCCGCCAATTTTGTTTTGTGTTTGTTTTTGTTGTTTTTTTAATCCACATTTTTATTTTTTGGGTTGTTTTTGTTATGTTTTGCCTTTTGAAAGTGATAAATACACCATTTTTAATCTGTATTTTTAAGAGGAAATTATTCACTTTTGTCCTATGCTGGCACAGGGCCTCTTCCTCTTTCCTCTTCTTCCTCTTTCCTAATCTAAACTTCCCTCTCTCTCTCTCGCTCTCACAGAAACATTCATGATGTCTTTCCTTTTT